>NC_052106.1:8820984-8837386 GCF_012273895.1 Zerene cesonia
GCAAAACAGCGAGATGCTGTTCAAATTAAAACTAAACGGCATTGAGTCTCGATCACTAACTCGCGGGTAAGTCACTTAAGCGGAGAGTCCTATCTCCCCGATTGTTCATTAACAATGCACATTACACCAGCGATCTCCACCAAAGATTTACATTAACACAATTACTCTCTGGGATTCGACTAACTGCTCTACGACAAACTGGAGAAACGAGGCGAAAGCGGGGCGGGACCGGAGCGGGACCGGAGTGAATCGCGAAACTTTGTCAATTATCCCGTTTAAATATTGACCAAGGATTAATCTATTCATCGAGCCACGTTTTATTTGCCCTCTTAGCGTGTTCCGCGAGGTGTGTGCCCGAGTTTGTATTTCATTTGGATTGGCCTTTTTGTCTGGTAACTTCGTCACCATTCTTGGAAATTAAACGAAAGCTTTCCCGTTTATTATCATGCCTTTCGTCTTAGTTAACTTTGAAGCCTGTTATTGGAATGTTAAATGTAACACATTTGACAATAGATTGCCATGTTATCAATTAACATAAGAAACAGAATATCTTGTCTTATCCTCAAAGTTGATTTATAATAGCAGATATAAAATTTATCTTAAAAATAGCTTTTAGAGGCGAATTTAATTAATTTACATTGAAATCAATTCTTATTCAAGTAAACCTTATTAAGTATTTTTTTCTTATTTCATAGAAAGGTCATAGCTAATTGGATTTATACATTGAGAATAAAATAAACAAGTTAGCAACTCTCCATACATAAAGTTTTAATTAATATTGAAGCTAGAACGCGAAATTGTAATTTCGGTAAATAAGACGCTCAAGTTACGGTTCCGATGGAAACTGAATAAATATTTAGTGGTGGTTACCAGTTACTGCTGACTGGTCCACTGTGTATACTTTGGTTGAGAGGAACGCAGACTGTGTCTCATATCTCCAACGCTTTTAATAAATATATAAGTTTTCACTCACCGGACAAATAATCCGATACACAAATAAAGTGGTTTCGCTTAAATACATATACGTATTAGTATCGTCCCATTGACGAAGAATGCTAATTTATTTAAAAAAAGTTAATGTCTTTATTAAAATAGTTAATACATTATAATTAAATAGTCAACAACCACCAATTTAGATTAAAACCATCGATTGATTAGAAATAAGTGGTTTGTTTACCTCCAAAATTAATGATTCCCTAATAGAATAAATGACAAATATATATACATACGTATTACATGTCCCAACCAACGAATATAATATCTTAAGGAGCAAATGATATGATATCCTAAGAAAGTTCCGACACAATTCCCGGGAACATACCTGCAAGCAAAGTGGGTCACACAGTGACTACGAGGTAATTATTATTTGATATTTACTTGAACACATGCTGGTGTATCGTTAGTGAACACGCCCTGAGCTCCTGTCTCGGCTTATGTTCCACAATTATTACTATCTATATCAAAACACAACTGAATATAATTTGTGTTGAAGACAATTATACTGGCTTGTAAAGCGCGATTCTTGGTGTTTGCGTATTTTGGTTAATAATAACAATAAATAAATCTTTATTTCTTAGGTTTTTTACATTATTGTACAAGTGGATTGTGGCTCAGGCCCTCTTGCTAGGTAATACCTGTGTTAAGAGAACCTGTTCCTTCTCTTGGAGTGATACGATGACGAGAGTGATGGTTGGGTTATAATATTGTGTTATAATAATTATAATTGAACATTTGTTACAATATTAAAGTAACCTTTGCCGTTTATGCAAGACCGTTGATATATTAAGTATATTTCTCTAACGCATTCATTAAAAAACCAAAATTTTAGTCTTACATCAATTGTTTTCTCACAAAAGTGGAAATTTCGACCCCAATGATAATGACGTGCAAACTTTTACAACGATCTATTTGTATCTGCCAAACGAAACAGTCGAAAGTAACAAACATTTATAATTGATGGCACAAAGAAGCGTCGTCTGCGAAACAAATGTTGGGTTGGAGTAGTTTCACATCAAACTTATAACAGGCTTTGTTGGCGCGTAGTTAAGTGCGCTAATGTGCTCACGTTCGACACTCTTACAATTCCTTCGGTTTTCAGTGAACGCTTCGACTTGCTCTGTCTTACTAAGTACTATATACAAGGACTTAGTTCCTACTCATCAAACACTGCCATGTTGATGATGAATTACTTTTACTTATTATTCGTCAAAAAGATTTGTAAGTAAATTGAAATGATTAATAATTCAATCTAACTGTTACCCATAGCTTCGTCCGCGTGCTAGAAATAAATGTTCAAGGTATAAATTTTCATATACATTTTTATCCCCTTGGGGGTGAATCTATCGAAATCCTATCTTAGAATGGAATGCCTTAATCGTCACATTTAGAAGACAGATATCCCATATCTATATGCCAAATTTCAGCTCGATCAGTCAAGTATTTTCGGCTGTGCATTGATAAATCCGCCAGTCCCTTTGCGTTTAATATATTGAGGTTTATACATTAAATCATCAAAGCCATCCATTATAACATCCCTTAAAAGTAAACAAAAATCATTAAGAAATGTCTCACTCCTAAAATTAATAAATATTTCCCTTACAGAACACTCGAATACAACATTGACATTGAGGAAAAGAAAAATACGAAAACATTCCGTGGAATAATCGCAATGTTTGTAAAAGGTTGTCGACCTTTCCAGCGTCAGCGCGCGGCGGCACACCGCGCTGATGAATTTGTCGTGAGTCGTGAGCGCATTTCAATACCGGCCTCCAGGCTCCGAGCCGCTCCGAGCCGCTCCGACACCCGCTCATTACGAGACACATCCCGATGCTCGCGACACTCAAATTATTAAAATCATCCCGAGACAAGCGCGCTTCCATTTGAGGTCGGAATACTTTTATTTTTCGTCCTTTCTACCGGATTACATTTGAAAGGATATCGCCCGAGCATTGATGCGACGATTTGAAATGTTCCTTTAAACATTTTTATTTCAATGTGAATACTTTTATTTATATTGTTTAATGCCGGAGAAAGGGAGCTCTAGTTCATACCTTTAATGCGATTTTGTTTCGGAACGCTACGCTACTGAAAATGAGACTTCGGTACGTCTGTTGTCTGACGTCATTGATAACATGCAGTTGAAATAATTTAGACTAATGTTTAATAAACGTTATAACTATATTGAGAGAGCATTATTTGTATCTATTATAGATGATCATTTTCGATTCAGTAGTACAAAATAGCTTCGTGCCCCTTTAAACGAGCCAATAAATCTTAAAATTCCGATTTACAACATAAAAAAGTCGATAAGAAGCCCCACAGCAAGGTGCGTGTATCGGTGAGGGCAGAGAGAGCAGAGAGCGTTATCTCCCAGCGGCAGGCGAGATAGCTGGCGCAGGAAGCGACGTTTCCTTTATCGAAACGACTTGTTACCTGTACAGTGTACATATTGACGGGAGACAAATGAGCCGCGCAGGTGCCTTCAGTGACTTTAACAATTAAATAACGAGGTGTTGACGACATCGTGTTGTGGAGTTTGGACTACATTGCGTGCTTATCACGTGCTATGTAACAACTGGTTGTGTGTGTTTAAGTGGGGCAAATTTACGACATAAGTATTACTTATAATTATAAGGATGTAGGTACATTTTATTGGAAATACATTTTAAATTTGTACTTTCCAAATTATACTATATACACTAATTCATAGACAGATAAATAATTAATTTGTTTTATGAATTTTCAATTAAGATATTAAAATAATGTGACGGTAAGATAAGGTGTTCCAGTCACCCTCCGTGCGTCACCTGCGCGTCACCTATGCGTCACCTGCACGTCACCCGTTACAGCACGTCAGCATATTGAACCAACTATATCCGATCCAATTAACATAATATTGTGCTCGTTATATTTACACATCAGAGCGTTGCAACGAGAGCACTTGTTTAGAAATTGTGTTTTAATTGCCTTTACCAAATTAATATTCAAATTCTAAATAGCTTCCAGAGTTTGATGGAACAATAACATAACTATAATTATAGTCATTTGAATTTTATATGTCTATTGTAAAAATTTAAATATCATGCTAAACATAAAATTGCCAAAAATGTTGTGTCCAATTCTATTTTAAGCTTTTCTAAACTTTTTTCTCGCAATAAAAGGGTAAGTATTTGGGCGATTGCTTTATATATATAGATCGAGATTGACTTGAATATATTATTAACATGGTATCTTAGTAACATTTCTACTTGACTCTAAATTTAAATGATTTACGGGATTTATTACAAAAATAATCTACTACAGGCATAATGATTGAAATTACCCACGCAGATACATGCTTGATTTGACTGTCAGGAATGGCACAGTTTCAAGTTCGGGGTGCAGGGCGCAGGGCGCAGGGCGCAGGGTGCAGGGCGCAGGGCGCACGGAGCGTCACACTTCACAAACGTAAGTACGCAATAAGTAATATTATCCCTTTGCAATACAATTTGCATCGCCATTACCATACTTCGTGCTGATCCACCCCTTCCTATGGAGATTTAGCGCTTTCTGTTATAAGGCACGCATAAATTTGCTTTTATCGTGTATAATCAAAGATGTGAAAAATTTTGAATATTTATAATACAAAAAATACAGAATATGTAGCATAATGTTAATTATTAATTATCATTTTGTAAATAATCACGAATAACCCTCCATCTTGCTTATTTCTGTATTCGCTTTAAGATTGAACTGCAGGCAAAGTTTTTTCACCTTTGCATTTCTAAAAGATTCTTAAATATCAACAACCACGCAAATCCATTGTTTGTCTAAATTAAATGCAAAACTAAACGGTCTCCTCCAAAACATCGCATTTCGCTATCGCTCCGCAGCAGCCGCTGGATGAACCAATGAATTCACTCGCGCCGCAATAAAAAACATTATGACAATCAAAAAATCGCATTCGCATATTGATTTATATTCCGCACCGCGACATCGGCCGCCGTCGGGCCCATAAAGTGCGGTGATAAAAATCCTATACGAAATAAAGTCGTCATTGGCCCGCGGTGCTGTGGCACAACGCAACCATGTTATAGTTAATTTAAATGAACCTAGTCTTTTCAATTTTCACAAAACCTCCAATAAAGTTTACTCCCGTTCAATAAAAATACAATCAGTTAAAATTTCAATTGTCTCTCGTTTGGGGATGAAAAGCATTTGGTTACACTAAAGTATTATTGGATATATTTATTAGGTACATATCCCAGGAGTAGTCTCGAATACAATCTCCCGAGCTCATATGCAGCATGAATGATGCTGCATCCGGCAGCGTCCGCGGGGCAGACGCACTGATACGAGTAAAATTGTATGCGCATCCGGTCGTCATTGGGCACATTGTGTGCGCGGGTGTGTTCCCGCTGGGGCCCGCGAGAGCACCATTGAGAGTGCACCGAATCGGTTTAGTGAATAACGAGGGTCGGGCCGCTGGGCTCAAGTGGAATGAATTAGGCGACTTACTCCCAAGAGATGTACACGCGACGGTTATTTCAATAAAAGCACTGGCTAGAATTTTTTTCCAATAAGGTTAAAAATTTAATTCCATATTTGCGATAACGAAGTTAGAATGTATTTTAGAAATAGATCGTATCACAGTTTTTATATTATGATGGTCCACATGACGTATTTAATAATCGCTTAAAATCAAGGCAGACTAAAATTATAATACTAACGTGACTCTCTATTGGTAAAATAACTATTAAAATCAGTTCAGTAGATATGTTATCGCAATAAAACGCCGCGGGTGTGCCGCTGCCGCGTCGCGGCGGGGTCGTGTCGGGGTCGTGTCGGACGCGGCGCGTGTCCCCGCCGGACGCGGAAGTCGTTACTCGTCGCACGACGTGCTCGCACTCTGCCCGCTACATATAACTGTATTATTGCATGTAATGCTAAATAAACTACATTTTTGGGAAAAAAAGGAAATCGATACTTAAATATACTAACACGAAGCATGCATTTTAACACAATACAAGTACGAATAAAATGCATAACAAACAGAATAAAAGTACTTAAATGAATTTTTTGTTAACAATTCGTGCGACTTAGAAACAGACAAAATATTCATAGTAAAAAAACGCGAATTCTATAACAATATGCATCTATCAGCAGATTTGTCGCTTTTCACTATCGATCTAAATTTTTTTACATTTTCAGTTGCAGTGCTTCCGCGAATGCCCTGTTCGCTTTTAAAGGGTAACTTATAACGCTATAGGACAATACTAATATATAAAATCTATGAAAATACGACGCTACCAATTTTATAATTTTAGGAAATATGTTTTTTTAACCAAGCTGGATATCTGCATTTAGACTACGAAATTGTATATAATATATGTGTGAGTTGTGACCCTGCCGATGAGTCGGCCCCGATGGGGATCGGATCCGTAACTAATGGCGACGCTAATCTGCAGACGCTTATCTCCCCTTGTCTTTGAGGACCACTATTCTTCATATTGTGTCAATCTGCAGATTTCTTCTATATAATATACTTGTGAAATGGCAATACAATTGCTATCAATAAATTTGATAATACTTTTTGATGTTCCCAATAAATAAACAGTGTCAAAGTGTAATGAGATACATCTAAATGAGTAGATCAACCTTTTCCTAAGTTCTTCGATCTGACACTTGCTCGCGTACTGATTTACATACGCGACACAGCAATCACTCTTAAAAAAACGTTTGATGTACGGGAATGGTCCTGGGTCCTGTTTTATTATATGTATAGGTTGTTGCGAAAGAAACTATTTTGCAATTATAACCTCTAGTTACTTACTTACACATAAAGTTTCAGAGATGCTAACAATGATACAATGAAATTGGAATTTATGTTAGAGCGGATTCAAGAGAGGCGATGCTTCCTCTAGCGATGTAGAGCGCCCAGTCAGTGCAGAGAGCCGCACGACTCACATAGCGACCTCGCGGACATTCGTTTTACTCACTGATGACTTGACTCTTTATAAATTACTATTTTTACAGTCTTTACAGACCTCTACTGAATTCAATTAAGATGTGTAAAAGAGAACTAAAGCTGCATCGACTTTTGAAACGCTTAATTAGAATAATGCTTGTTTTTCTTGTTTACATTAATAATGGCTTCGGAACAATTTGAAAAAAGTATTACTAAATATACAAAAGCAAATGCGAAAATTATTCTTGTATTACTAAGATTATAAAATCTATCTAATCTAAGCTCTCTCAATATTTTGATGAAATTTTCGTTTGCAGGTTAGCCAAAAGTTGCTGTATTCGTTTCTGTGTATTTGTTTGCGAATACATTTGTATAAACAGAAAGTCCGAGCCGAAAGGTTATCGCAAACAGATAGCACTCTCTTTGAGCCCGGGCAGGGCCGGGATCAAAGCACCAGTTATATTATATTAATTACATCTCACTTACCTTCGCACCGAATCAATACACGGAAACTTTGCGGTTGTTTCAATTTAATTAACAAAGTGCCCAAATTCATATCACCACCAAGCTTTCCATTTGTGTGAGACAAGAGTAGCTGGGGTGTCGTGAAAAACGCAATAGATAAAGCCTGTTTTCTGAATTATTACATTTTTACGCATCTTGTACACCATTCACAAATGCGAGCGTGATCGCACGATGTTAACTGTAATACAAGAAACGAAATTTAATTACATTTAATTTACACAACATGTGACAAAAATAATGTTTGCGATTAATAGCTTGTAGGTGATTATTTTTAAGCTTGCAAGGCCTACATAATGAAGTAACATTCTGGCTTCCAATAAACCTGCGCAAATGAATAGACTCAGACGTTAAGGCAACATCCCATCGCCAACTTAGTGAGGAGAGGAGTGCGGCCGACAGAGGTGGCCGGAGGAGGCGCCGGCACGTGCGAGGCCTCGATAACGACCGAGCACAATTTAGTGCACAACGATTTGCCGAACGCGGCCGCATCGCTCCATCTTGCGTGTTTGTATCAGACTCCTCTCGATCTACGCCTTTCAATTTCGAGCCATTTCAATGAGAGCTCATTTCGATAATGAGATCTATTGCGGTTGGCGCGGCGCGGCTGCTGCGGCGGCGGTCGATGTCATCTTCCAAAGCGTTATTTATTTGCATTCCGACACATCAGCGGTGAATTAAAATTTGCTTAACAGGGCTTGTAAGAAACTATATATCCGCATTTCTTGCTACGAGAGTAAATTTTTCCACAAAGTAATTTAATAATTTAGTTTATATATCATTCAAATTTAAGTTTTCTTTAAAGAAAGTATACAAAGGAATAGAGTTGTACCTAGTTTAATAATTACAACTAGCTGTGACCCGCGGTTGAAACCGCGTAAGCGTGCGCAGCACTATAACCGTATCCCGTAGGAATATCGGTATAAAAAGTGCCTATGTGTTATTTCAGTTGTCCAGCTATCTACGAAGCAAAATAGTATTATTATTCACCAATAGATGTCAGGAAAAAAAAACACGAATAAAACACGAATATGACATTTTCTAAAAAAAAATCCTAGCTAGATCGGTTTATCGCCCCCGAAACCCCCTATATACTAAATTTCATGAAAATCGTTGGAGCCGATTCCGAGATTCCAATTATATATATATATATATATATATATATATACAAGAATTGCTCGTTTAAAGGTATAAGATAAATTTAATATTATTACTTAGTGAAATGACAAATTTACATAAATAAGTATACAGGCTTTTTAGAATACTCGAGCGAACTTAGTTTGTAATAGGGATGTTTAACTCGGAAGTGGGAAAGTAAATATATATTACACACACAATAAATATGTCACAATTTAAAATGTAGCTCTGTCTTCATTCTAACCCCAAATTTAATCATGAAAATAAAATACGAAATGCTCGCAGCATCAGAGTTATTTTTAAATAAGCTACCTACATAATACAAAATAATACCACAATATTTCTGAATCTGAGAAGACACTACAATCGTTGCATACAATATAAAATATGATTTATAACACATATAAAATACACAATATAAAATATATTTATATTAAGTCGTTGAAATAAAATTATAAATCAAAAAGAATCAATAACATAAAACAATTTTACTTTGGCGCATATCGCAACACAAACACATAAACGTCAACTAAGCTTACTTTCAATGAAAAAACAAATAGACATTTAATAATACTCGTAATGCATTTGACAGCCAAATCGACATCGCATGGTGCCGACAAAGCGTTGGCGGAAAATCAATCAAGTCGCTTAAAGGTAAAATATTCTCGATAACGGGTGTAATTGTGGTGGAAATGATTGTGAGGCGGCGGTCAATAGCGACGATTGGCTTTGAACTTCACCTTTAATGTATTCGTACACATCATTTAAATATAATGCAGCTTTCTTTATTATGGCAGTTGTTATATTATTCATGATTGTTTGCATACACAACAATACGTAATGTCACTGTCTACGTATATAGAAAAATTCATCTTTTTGAATTAGCTTTTTCACGCTACCAACAAGCTTGATATAAAATAAGGTAGAATACTTATTCAATTCAGGAGAATTTAGTAGCGCTTATCAAATCTCGAAGCCGTCTCGACCGGTGCTCTGCGCCTCCGTGCTCTGAATTCTGCTTTCCATATTACGTTATCTGTCTGAAACATACCTTGATTGAGTCGCTGTGTGTGTCGTGGCAGGTTCAAATTTCAATTGAAATGTTAACGGATATAAAAAACTCATAACTGTAATAAGAAATGAATGTTATTAAAATGAGTTTTTAGAAAAGTATGTTTATTAATTATGATAAAAGATTTAAAGATAAAAGAATAACTATACCCCTAGGCCCCGACTGTTCTGTATATTAACAAATGTCTTTAAAAACACGACCATAATTTGATGAATCCGAAAGACCCATCTGCGAGCTCTCCGTCTATCCATCAAAAAATCTATTATTTTCTCCATTTTATGTAACAGCAATTTCCTAATCCCGAGACGCAGGCTTTCATTAATAAGATGGCGTTTCACATCGGAATACAAATCTGTGGCCAATGCAAATGTCTGCCAACGAGATGGAAATAAATTCTAGGTTAATGAGGCGCGTAAGGAACCAGCTCGCAGTGCCTTGTGGTGATTGGATGGAGCCTGGACTCCGCTTTGCCGACATCTGCTATAAATCTGCACGGTTTTTGTTATCGAGGTATTTGGAATTATACATACATGGATATGGAATGATAGATTAGTGAACAATGCGACTGTTTTTGATATTGTCGGAGATAGAAATTTAAATTTAGTTTATTTTTTGAATGAAATTTAAAGTCTGAAAAAGAATATTCACAAATATCGATCGGTATCAGTGATTTCGAGTTTGCTGTCAAAATAATTGTTTGAATTACGTACGCCTAATTTCAAGATAACTTCAACAGATCTGAGTCGAGTCTCACAGATCACGACACTAGGCTTGAGAGGCGGTGCGTTTGTATCGATTTGGAACAGAAACACAAATCAATAGCATTTAATATTCCCGTATTAAGACAGCTTTGCTTGTAATCTGCAACAGAGGATTATATTGGAGAGGTCTTTAGAATACTAACAGAGAGAAGGGTTGTAATCACGTCGAGGGTCGTTTGATTAATATTTGCGTTTGTCGACGCTCGCCACATACCGATCACGCTTCAACCCGATGTTTTTTACTTTTTGGAACACCTCAGCTAAAACACTGTCGTGGCTCTTTTGTCGGGTTCTTCTATAGCAAAGAGAATAGGGAAGATAGTCGAAAAGTTATTTTTATTGTGCGATACTACAATGCACATTAATCAATGATTATGACACAATACATAACTACTATTTTATGACATTGTAAATTTTATTACAATGAAAACTAAATTATTAAATGTTTAACAATTCGATGAAAAAAACGTTCTACCTTTAAAAAATTTAGATACAGTATGTTTTTAACAAATTTTTTTATGCAAATTATAATATAAATTCAGTATTACCTCGACTGCATCATTTCCAGCGTCGCTTAATCGAAAATTCCAGTCGAAAAGCAATTTTAAATATGACTTACAGCGAGACAAATCCGCTGCACAGAGGCGCCGCTGCGCCGCAAAGCGCTGCACTGTTTGCGAGACACATATTGCTTCCGCCCTAACTCATATTAAAAATCGCCTCCGAATTTGGAATTTTAATGAGTTTTTTTTCATAGCGCTGCAAAGATAAACAAATTAGCAGCATGTCCGGCCGAGGCCTCTCGGAGTCGGAAAAATTATAATTCGCGCGCCGCCGCCACTTCACGGCAGACATTTTACATTTTCAAGTTCTGCCTCTTCAATTATTGTGGAAAATTTTGTTTTAACTTTAATATTCGACATTTATTTACCTTATCGCTCTACCATTTTCTCCCCGCGCTTGTTTATCTTCATTGCTGTAAACTGTAGTATCTACTTACCTACCTTTATCATACAACAACGAACTTCGATCTACGGATGCACGATTCAATATTCTATAGTGTCGGTAAACAATAGTATAAACACATTATTTCTGGATGTGTATGTTTGGCTAGTGGTGAAGGCAGATAAATAAGCATAAGCATGTACAAAACAGTTTAGAATTCCTTATTATATATTTTCATGTATTTATTATTCGTTTAAATTTGTGATTTCTTTCCATATGCTTTTTTATTTCATGAATTCTATAATGTATTTTGGATTTATTAAAAATATAGTTTTATTGGTAGGCACTTAAGAGCAAAGATTCGGAGCGCATCGCACGACCGCCCGTCCGCGGACGCTATCCGCTATAAAGAACTGTAAACAGATAAAACAGCAATAAAAATCCCCCACTTAAATAATAATGCGCGACGTAAATACTTTAACGATCGCCAAATCTCTATTATCATACGCAGTCGGTTAAAATGCTATAAACGGGGTTATGAGTTTATAGCGGACTACAGAAAACATAAAGATTTGTTATTCTAGATAAATCGATATCAGCTTGATGCGGGGAGATACGGATCTTCGCCTGAATACAATGTTTAAATTATAAGCGTTGGGTTTGATATCCATTTATATGCTCTCCCATCATAAGTTACTTTGTCTCCTGACCTTTGAAATGCTAGTGAAGATTGTTAAATAGTATTTTAGATGAAAATATTAGGAAAATGTTATGGGGTTGTGCCACATTCAATGTTACATAATGCATATTATCATGTATTACTAGCTTGTATGGTATTTTGAAAAATATTTGAAACTATTCGTGTGTTATCGTTCAGGTGTTGTTTCGTTAAAGAGTAACAAACTGACGTTCTTAAAAACACGCGTTTACCATATTACATAGTAGGATGACAACTCATACGAATGTCATCACGCATGCCAGAGTCTGAATCTGATTTTACACCAATTGTACATTTATTTTCAATAAAAACTAAAGAAAAGTCCAAATATGAGTATTGTCATTAACATGTCCTTTCAAATCACAGAGGATTCCATAATAATGCGATACACAACTATATTTATATCAGAGTTTAACTTCGATGCCCGTTTCGTATTGCCGAATTCAAGCCGTGTTTACGCTAAAGGTTGATTCAAGGTGCAATAGTAACACGCGTCGTCAAAGCTCAGTCAACACAGTGATTGCCCGCATGCACTCGCAGTCGGCACAATGCAGCTGCCACGGGCCGCACTTACACTCCGCCTACATTCTGTGACGTCATGCCAAGAACAACACACAACAAATGAATTTACAAGTTTTTGGCGCGAAAACTCGATGGGAATTGACTGAAATGTTGACTGAAAATATTTAAGCCACTGGCCTACAGAAATATTGTTCCCATTATGTACTACTGTAGAGGCTTGATTATTTAATTCCAAAAAAAATTGTTTAAAATGGCACTTTGATTTCTCATTTAATTACGTGTTTTTCATTTCTACATCCATGCCTTTAAAGTCACGGTTGTCAGTATGTCTATTATAATGGGTTCAATAATGGTCTAATGATTGACTCGAGTATATGACCATCGGTATAAAAGCTTTTTTCGTTTAAATTATTTTATAGTATCAAACAGTTTCCAAACAATTAAACCCATAGAGAGTCATCTCAGAAGTGGAATGTAAGACCGAGCAGGAGCAGTACAGGCATTGTCCCGCTGAATCGCTAATTAACATGCTCCCCCCCACCCGGTCCCGTGCCGCCACTTTATCGAGGCAATTTTTCTTTGTCATTCGAGTACCCGATAGCGCCTAAACGGCACATTTTTTCCGACATCATTATTCCCTCCCTTCAAACTCCATCCGTCTTCATATTTCTACAGTTAATTGGAATATAAATAAAACATGCGATACTTTTAATTTTTTTATTCAGAAATTCAAGTTAACATTAGGTAGTTATAAATTCATTCTAGCGCAAGTCTAAACAACCCGCCGGTCCGCCCGCTCCTTACCGAATCTACTTTTATATCATTATTTATATAAACTATATCATACATGCGATCACCTCTTGTTGCATTTCTTATTGCTATAGTGAGAGCCCTGCGCAGGTAACTGCAGTTTGCCTGGCGCGGCACGCGTGGTGGTTCGAACCGCGCTGCACGCTGATCGCTGCTCGCTCTGTGCCAAGTGCCTAGGAGAACATCCCAACGGCCAACCCGACTGCTGTACCCGCGCAGAGTTGATTTGCCAACTAGATAACGTTCGCGTACAACTAGATTACATTCAGACTTCGAATTCATTTAAAGACAATAAATTAATTTATAATAAATAAACTCTTAATATCAAAATATCATATATAATGTAACGAGTCAGAAACGAGTCGTTGTAAGTGCTGAATCAACTATAAAATTACGTCTCCAAATTGTATATTTACATTAGAAAATGCATCTTTTCTAAGATAATTTATAAATGACTAGAAAGAAAACAATATTTGGCTTTTAAGGTTATAAGTACGAGCGCTGGTAAACGATAAGATACTTTACCTGTTCTATAATTCGTTTAGTTTTCATTAACAATAATTTATAAAAAGGTTTGGGCTTCAACAACGTAAGGATATTAAAGTCAAACTAAATTTCAGCTCATTGTGCAATGTTCACGTGACTTCAAGATTTATAGTTTCATTGAGAACATAATATTTCGTTCATTGACTTCTTCATTAGGGTGTCAAGGAGCTGAAATTCGCCGCGTTCCAACATAAAGTATCTCCAATATATTTTATATCATTACAATAAAAAAGATTAATTAATCCGCATTTCCTTAATCTATGTATGTTACAAAACGATCTATTATAGCCGATATAAAACTTTACTGCAGTATTCGGAGTAATATGAGCATTAGCAAGACTAAGCCGAAGTTATTAAATATAATGGTATTCGTTACATGAAGATCATACGAGACGTGAGCACGGTGACTGTATCGATCGTGGACGGACCTTGTCTACTCAAATCATTCAAAATATACTTCATCAATTAATATTCATTGTTTAAACGTAATCTTGGATATAATACATTTCTAGGACAAACGCTTATCGGACGTTCGGTAAAACAAAACATACATCGAGTTCCAGTGCACCACACTCAACAGAAAAAGGGACATTTTTAAACCTTCGAGTCTGTATAGGAAACAAAGTTCCTTAAATTACACGATGAAATACAAAACGTGTGTGTAAATTTATATACAATAACAAACATTTTATATCAATAGTTGTATAATCTGTGAACGAACTGCGACTGAAATCAAAGTTTTAACCGCAAACACAAGAAGTTGTGGGAGAGAATCCTGAACACGAATTGCACTTGTACGATGTACACCAAACATTTTATTCTAACGATCGTTGTTATTGTAGACATTTCACATTTCCTAAAGTTCGGTCAGGTGTCAAATTATGCGTATGCTTTTATGCGACACAATATTTTTAATTTCTTATTGCACTCGTAACATTTTAGTTCAATTTCAAAGCATTATCGTAATATGTGTATCGATGTTCAAGTTCAAGTGTATCCGCGATCAAGGCTCTCTAACGTTACTATACAAATGACATGCCTAGGGCAGGTTGTTGTAGGGATGCGTGTGTGTGTGCGCGTGTGTGTGCGCGTGCGGGTGGGAGTGCGTGTGCGTGCGCAGGCCGGCGGCGAGGCGCGGCGCGAGCGGCTGGTACTCCTTGCCCGAGCGCGGCCGCAGCGTGCTCGTCGTCTGGCGCACCACTCTGGTACGTACACAAGTTTATATTATAAACGAGCTTGTGTAAGTAGGCGAGTAGTTAGGGAGGTAATCATCTTCCAGAATATAATTTAATTTCCTTTAGACTCAAAACAACCCCAATTAAATGAAAAATCCCCTATCAAACGGTAACGGTACTATCTTAAGTAGCACCACCAAATGATGTCAAAAGTAAACTAAATTCTAACATAATTTTAACATAGTGTATTATCAGTTATTTATTGTATAAAATTAGTATAATTCACTGATAGATCTTTTAAAATACGATTTATATTGATTACTAATTGTTGGAGCTTTTTGGTGTCCATGTCCTATGTTCGGGGATTGTATTTTGAAATTATTGAGATTCAAAGTTTCTTGTACGTTTTGATGTTTTTATGTTTTTATGTTTTTATGTTTTGCGTTTCATTAAACTACTTTATATATCATTCTTAAATTGTGTAGTTTGTTTACAATGTGCTAAACAACAAAAATAAAAGTATACAATCACTAGGCATTTTTGAACACTCAAATAACAGAAACGCAATTCATATTAAATATAAAGAGAACGTTTAGCTTACCGCATAGTCACCGGTGTGTCCGAAGAGGAGTGTGAGGAACAAATGGAAAGCGTCTCGATGTAGTCCGACATGTCCGACGTGCCGCTGGACGTGCTGTGCGTGTCCGCCACGCCTGTACCGAGAGCATTCATGCAAACTCCACATCGAAATAGCAATAATAAGTATGGCTTATATCTTAATTAAGTTTTATGTTTACTGTTAGAATGAGATATTTATTTAAACTGGTAACATCAAATAAACATGTTTTTAGTGACAACTATCGTTCAATTGTAATGTTTTGTCTGTGACTTGACTATGGTTTTTTAGAATAAATTTTATCTGTCATCGGCAGTGATACTAAGAAAACGTCGTTTTATTATTTACAATGCACTTAGTTGACAGTCACTCACCTCTCAGTGGCTTATTGGTGATCACGGGGACCTCTGCCTCGGCGGAGCAGCACTTGTGTGTGTCGGGCGGAGCGGCGCGCGCGGCGCCGGAGGAGCGCGAGCGGCGCGGCGGCGCGGCGGGTGGGGAGGCGGCGCGGCGCGCGCTGCGGTAGCGCCGCCGCGCCGCCGCCGTCGTAGCCGGTAGCTCGAAGCCGGTCACGCCCGCCACCTCGGCCGCTGCCTCGCCGCGCAGCGACCAGCTTGACACACCCGAATCGT
>NC_052106.1:8838386-8870838 GCF_012273895.1 Zerene cesonia
AAGCGGACCCGCGGCTACCGATACTGCCGTCGAATTCTTTGACGTCCTCCAGGAAGCGTGACGAATCCGCTGAACTTGAACGCTTGCGGTATTCCGTTCTTTCGTGGGGCGCTCTCAGCTCGACGCGCTCCCCACTAGATGCGGTCATCTGCCTCGATTCTTCTGAAACGCATAGTGTCGGGTTGCTCGCAGATTTTTCATCCAAAAGTCGATTAATAGCGTTCTTTGGATGATGCTTTAATGTGTGGAACGCAAATCCACCAATGGGCGACATTGGCGTGTAACCGGATGGCAGAGATTTATCCCGGTCAAATTTATTACTTTCGATCGAATTAGGTTCCATCATTAGATATTCATCGTTGGACGACCGTCGGTTTTCACCATTTTCTTGTGGATGGCCACACTTTGTACACATAGATTTATCTTTTTCAGATTTTAATGCAACTAGTGGATTGAGATTAGTACTGAGCGCATTCAATTCGAGTTGCGTAACTCCCGCTCTTTTTAATAGGTCTTTAGCGTTTTCATAATGTTCCAGAGATAGAGCAAAATTTAAATTTTCATAATTCGCCAGCGGGCCATCGTCTATTTCAGGAATTTCAATGCTCCTCTTTACACATTCGTTAGATGGCGTTGCGAATTCTTGATGAAGCGACTTTCTCCTTGTTTTTCGAGAAAGGTCTATTGTAGCGTACAAAGCGTTCCTATCAGTAGCGCTTGGTGTGACATTTTCTTTGTTTGGTACAGGGCTGTCACTTTCTGGGGCTTTACTGCAATAGGGCAGCTTTATCCAGTTGTTGGCCCAAGCTGTAACTTTTTGGCACGGGCAGTTAGACGGTTGAAAACTTTCATCAGTATCTATCACTGTCAGTTGTTTTGGTTTTTTACCAAACTTTAATAAACATCCACAAGGTTTCTTTAAAACTATTGTATGAGCAGAAGAACTCTTCGTCATTTTAAATAAATCTTTATCTAAACATTCTTTAAGTCTTTTTGGCGTATCGTAGTATTCTCCATCAACCTATAAAGAAAACAATATTTTATATACACTTACACAACATTATAATAAAAAAATTTTATATCAACTCAGTATTACCTCTGCTGATGGTATTTTTGGCACATCGTAGTTTTGGTACGGTCCTACTTTAGAAGATGAATTTTCTTGTATAGATGATAAATGAGCATGACTAAATGATCTAACTGGCAAGGGCATTGGAGGTTTTCTTGATAATTTTAAATCTAACTTTGTGGGTTTCGGTGGTCGATCAGGTACTCGTTCCGCACCACAGCGGCAAACTTGTTCAGTCTTAGTTATGGATTTATTAAGTGTTTCAGTGCTCCGCACCATTTCATCGGTGATAATGTCACTGCGACCTTCGTCTACTTCTTCCATCGTCCAAGCTGGACTGAAATGTTTGGCACCAGGTGTAAGAGCAGCAGTCGAGGATCTAGATAATGCCCCTAGTTTGGAAATGCAACTCATACATCTTTCCAACATTACATTTCCATTACCGTTCCACGGAGTATTGTCAGTGCCGTCACCCAGTTCATTAACTGACGCTGTATCTCCGAGTCCCATATTATCGTCATAATTTGATCTTTCTGCTGATGGCCAATATGGAGAAATAGCGCCCGTCTCGTCACCAATACAAGGATCTTCATATAAGCGCAGGTCAGTTGGAGGTAATGATCGATCAATAGTGTTTAATTCTAAACGCACATCTGATCGAAAAGCTTTTTGTGACTTCGGACTTTCAATACCTTCAAAATATAAATCTATATTATTTTATACGTTTCATTTTTTAAATCTTCAAAAAAACTCATTCAACTTACCGTCATTTTTCTTAAATAGGAAAGCTCTACGTTTCGGAGAAAGCTGTCCTCTTGAAGCGAGATCAAAATCTCTAACAATATCAGCCGCTTGATCCGACACCAGTACGTGCAGGCCTTCACCTTTCCCGCAGTGAGAGCCACCTTCAAAGCAAAATCGTCCCTCCACCACTCCATAACGTCTACAAAATATAAACATGTCTGTAAAAATGGTCCGTTTAGATAATGCATTATTTTATTTAATAAAAAGTGTTGCGTTATCTACAACACGCAAATTATAAGCTGAATCAATGAAAGATACATCTAAATAAGGTTTACTGTCGCTACCTGAGGTGGCCAATCTCCCACACCCCAAGCAGCTTGGGCGGCACGCCGGCGGTGAGAGCGAAGCGGCGCTGATGCAGCAGCAGGCGTGCCGGCCCGGCTGCCAGCTTGCCCGCGCTTCCCGCCCCTACCACCACCAGGAACTGCCGCGCCTCGCCCAGGTGACCATTCACCTTCACCTGGTTGTAATGCTCTTTCTAACATCATCCCACTCTTCAAACATCACAGAAGTGACATCAATAAACCAAAATTAATTATTGGTTAAGCAAGATTCTGCACAAATCTGAGCATTAACTTAGAGCTAACATTGAGTGTATTCACTCGTATATTTTACTCTGTTTTTAACCCTAAGTTCAATAAGATGTCGGCGTAGGGAAAGCAGGCGGATTAATTTCAAGAGAAGATCAAGTAATGGAGAGTAATCTTACAATATTACTTTAAAACCAATTCTAATAAAATTGAATCGTAAATGTATTAATTTTCATTGTCAGCTACCTTTATTTTAGCCTGTAAACTAGGCCGGCCAATTGAAAGTAAAACATTCATGGATACAAATGCCCTACAAATACCATCGGAGTTCCATTAGCATATGCATACTTATAATTTTATGTTTCATGATATATTATTTAGAATAAGGTTTAGCTCATGACCTGAAAACCCTAAAATTGCTTCTTTTATGTCAAAAATAATGTAAGAAAAAACCTCTTATAATATTTCTTTAAAGAATTTAAATTTTAGGACAATATTAGCTGAATTCTTTCTGAAAACAACTAGGCACTATAAAACTGTTGTATGTACTGACGTAACTGAATCTCTTACACCTTCATTCCGTTAGGTCGTATTGAGTATGAGGTGTGAGAACCCACCTGCCACTGGATGAGGCGCTCTCGCGTCTCGAAGGCTAGCACGGCGGTGAAGTCGGCGCAGAGCAGCGCCAGCGTGTGCGAGTGCTTGTCGAGCGTGAAGCCCGCCTCGCAGCCAAGGTACTGCTGCAGCGACAGCGACGCCTTGCTGGCCGCGCCGCCCCACCGCGCTTTGGAGTCGCGGTACACCTGCAGGTGCACGCAGTCTGTGGACACACAACCGCGCCGCTTGTATAAAACGACACCTGCGGAGCTCGCAACCTAACGTCGAGGTGACGTCACGGTCACGTGTACGTCAAATTGTATTAAAAAATAAAAATGATTTCATTTCAATGTAATGAAAATCGGTTTTATTGTTGTAACAAATAGAAATTAAATAAAATACAAATGAAGTTGAGAAGCTCGCCAATCGTTAATCTTCGCGTGGCAAAGATTAGCGAAAAGCGATCAATACGGACACCCTTCTTAAATCGCACAATAAACTTTTGAAAATAAAGGTCAGGAGCGAGCGGCGCGTGTGTAATAAGTCGCGGTGACACAAAGAGGGAGCGAGGGGATCGGATTCCATTCTTCGTATTTTATGGAGTCGAAAATAATCGCCGCGGAATGCTTTGTACTCTCCGTACGCGATCCACCCTCACACGTCTATTCTCGTTCGTAATGTTACACTTCACACAACCAAATCAATTATTTTATGTTAGTTCTATAACTGTATTGGCTAAGCTATAGGTCTCCGTTACAACAATTATGTAAAGTTCCCTCACAATAAAACTTGTTACAAGTTAACTAGCAATCTAATTTTTCATCGTGATTTAATTTTCAAGTTTCTACTGCCACTAGGTACACTGCAACGAATTTTACATCACAAACTTCATACATTGAGTTTCATAACAACAATTTCCATTAGATGGATTCCAATGAAAAAAGCGTTTAAAATCCTTAAACCATGGAGGTCCGGAAACATAAAAGCGTCGGAAACGTGGAGTTATTAAAGCGATGTGTAACGCGAGATTTGTATGTGAATAATGAAGTGTTGGTCGCATATGAGCTCGTAAATCGGGCAGTTGTCGCAGCGGCGCGCGTATGTCGCGGAAGCGCTTGTTTATCGGCGATAAACGTCGCGCGCGCCGCATCGTCGGGGGGAGAGGGGGGGGGGGCACGACCACCGCTCCTGTAAACTTGGCGGTCATTACACGCGCTCGAGGTTCGTCAATGCTCGATAGGAACACTTGTCCGAACTACTAAATTGTGCTTTAATAGAACGTCTTCCAGAGGCCACGATATTATGGAGAATAATTAAGGTTAGGACTCAATTAAACTCTTGTTATAAAGCTTTTATTATACTTCATAGTACCGTGGAATCCCTTCTACAAAAAGATTTACGTGAATACTTTCATCTTTAACAATTTTTATTAATATGCATGAGATTAACCGGCTCAAATGCTATTTATACACATTTACACTTAAGTACCCTTTACTTATTTCTATACTCAACAGTGTTAATGAGTAGGCAAACAAATTTAACACAAAACAAACAACAATTAATATCATCACTTTAAGGGCTTTTTCTACAGTGTAACGATTGGATACTGATTTAAAATGCGACACACCAAATAAATCTCCAAATACAAAGCAAATGTGTCGCAAATCGCAAGTGTGGCTGAAATTAGAATGAAGCCAGTGGTCCCCCCGAGTGTCGAATGAGGGCGACTCGCTCGACCTACATATATAATAATAATAATAACACCATTGATAACAATTTCAATATAATTAACAAGCGGTCCGCCCCGGTTTCGCCCACGGGCGATACATAATTCTTAAAATGTAGGACTCAGGAATAAAATAGAAATACAACTGTGAAATGATAATGTATATACATTTAAGTAAATTTTAAACCAAATTAAAAATAATAAAGTAGAATTTTCCACGAACGTACATTGAATGTGGTGTAATTAAATAAAATTAACATATATGGCATCGTGTCATCCGCTAACAATTAGCAAATTAGCAGCGAATTAAAGCTGATTAAGCGCACGAGTCCGGTTACCGACACATCGCGTCGACACATACTTCACCCTTTTACTATTATCTGTGGTTTATAATATATTTGTATTGAGTTTGCAGTTTGAATGAAGCTCGTATACTGACTATTTTGGATACTAATGAAGACAACATTTTAATTTAGCAGGCCAAAAGACTTAAAGGTTAATGTGTGAGTTATAAGATAGCAAGAGATAGAGAGAGAGAAAGATATATCCGATTTCAAATGTGTGACTACGATGAAGTGATTTTTATTATATCCCCAAACGATACGAATGAAATCAAAAATTGATAATTTAATTGACTTTTGTTCTGTTTCAAAAAAATAACATTAGAGTGAAGAGTGAACATTGGCATAAATAAATAATTTTACTACCCTACTTTCGAAATCATTCTGATGCTATTTAATTCTGTTGTGTATGCGATCTGACTTGTATTCGTCATGCTTATAAGAGATAAAGTTTCTTCCTTCCCATGTGGAACTTGAATTTCACAAAATCGATGATCGAAATGATATTGCAAGGGTACGCAGTTCTCAAGAGGAGGCCATTAATTCCGCATTAATAGCGCTCCTCTCAGATTGCCGTTAAAACAACCAGTCTGCAGGTTCGTGATAATCTTGACGTTTATTGCTCAAATTGTCTGTGACAGCAAATTAAAGGGTGAAGCAGATAACGAGCGCTATCTCCCAAACCACATCCTCCTCCCCCCCCATCCCCGCATTCCTGCCGCGCCCGCGCCCGCGCCCGTCACGTACCACCTGACGCGTATCGCTGACATTTCAACTTTCTTACGAGGCTTATACCTACGTTATTCCAAATTGATGAGAAAAATCTTACGATATCTTACATCGCAATTGCTGGCAACTGTTAATAGATGGCGTGCAGCATTATATCAGAGCTATAATGCTTTATACACGTGCGCACTTTTACCGAAATATAATGTACGAAATCCAGACAGTATACGATATTAACTATACAGAATAGAATAAGAAAATAATTGAAGGAAGGATTGAAATGAAGCTACTGAATACGAGCACACATCCTACTTCCCACTTAATAATAATAATTAATATTTATTTTACATCCTACTAATACTATAAATGCGAAAGTTTGTAAGAATGTGTGTGTGTTTGTTACTCTTTCGCGCAAAAACTACATTGCAATGAAATTTGGTGCGTAGACAACTGGACAACTGGAATAACATATAGGCAACTTTCTATCCCGATATTCCTACGGGATACGGACTTACGCGGGTGAATCCGCGGGGCGCAGCTAGTTTATAATATTTGTTCCAAATATTCACCCGAACCGCAACAAGCATTTAATCGAAAGTCTCAAGTAAAGAGAAGGCCGTCAGCTTGGGTTTCGTGTCACCAATAAATGGGTTAATTTTACGTTGGCGCAATGAAAGCGGCGCAGTTAAAGGCAAGTTGTGTTCAGTGCTCATTAGCGAACGCAGTGCGCCGCAGTAATGACTGCGCCCACCGGTCGGGTCGACCGAGCGAACACTTCACAATCGTCCCACGTACAAGTCTACACGGAGCTTTACAACCCTTAAGCCTGATCTTTGCGCTTTTCATTACTCTTCCGTCATTGTTTCTTAATCATAGACTTTCCTTTCATTCTTTAAACGAATAAAGATTTGGGCTTTCTAGTTTATAACGACACTATATTTTGATTAACAAGCGGCTATTCATAAGATGATTTATTTTTTTATTTTATACTTACTGTGTGCACAATAGTGGATAGAATAATACAGAAATACAGATGATATTGTATATTTGGCTAGCTCTACCATATCACCGGACTATATAAACGTATGGTTATAATGTTGGTATTAATTTTATATTTCTGTATCCTAGAGACAATAGGTATTATGTTATTTCACAATTCTCAAAATTTGTGGCTTGTTCTACAAGGTTTGTCGCAATGGGATTAAAATATATTACAGATTTTATACTTATTAGATTGCAAATCTTAAAGGTTTGGGCACTTAAATACGGCAAACTTTTTTTATTTAACAATATTGTGAAAACATCATTAAGGTAAACACCGAGCGGCGCAGGAGTCCCGCTAATATAAAGATTAAGCTGTAAGCCTGTAACTCAGCGCCGGGCCTGCTGTAATTACCCAAACACAGCCGGACCGGAGTTTAGTCTCGAGCTCCAGTATATTGTCACACAACATACTTTATAAAAATAATATTGCTCCCGCCTTTGTGCCGCATTTTACAGAGAAGCTTGCGTTAAAAATGTTTTCATAACAACAAGTTTATTAACAGCCCGTACGTGATACATCTTTCGCTAAAAACAAAAAATATAACGTGTGTGAACTAAATAGAAAATACAGGAAACTAGATAAGCTGAAACGTGTGTGTACAAAAAATAGGGGCACATTATTAATTAACATATTTAAACTTTATAACCATGCAAGAAAATCCTGATTTTGATAACGATGCTTTAAACATAGACAAAGAATAAAAGTTAATCCGTTATCACCATTTTATTACTGATAAATAATAGTAAAGCTTTCTTCCCGGGGTCGAGAATCCCCAGAGCACGCGTCCCGCGGGAGGGGGGACACCCGGCACGCGCGCGCTGCGTGCGACCTTCGCTGATCTGCGCCGGTAATTGCCCGTGCCTCATTGATAGCGACCCTTTGACGTCCCCTAATGGCTATATTTGTAAAGCGGATTATATTTACATGCAATACACAAAAAGTGTCAAACTACGATTCACGCTAACAGGATCATGTGGAGGAAATTGACCTCAATTTCTTTGTTGTAATAAATTTTTATATTGCTGTCGTAAAAATATATAATAATATTAATGTCCTAAGATAAAGTGAGACGCCCTCTGTGTGTTACCGTTGCGCGTGTGTGGAGGTGCAGATTGCCCAAGAGTCGGCCGCTGGCGCGCCTTCAGCAGACACACACATACTCAGCGCATCCAACGTTGCCTACAAGGCAGAAACCTTTATATACTTTTCACAATCCGTCTCCACTTTGCACATACGGGAGCGCTCGTCTTGCAAAATATAAACAATAATCGGTGTACACGCCGCAATAGACTTCTGAGCGTATACTGATCGTACACCACCAACTAAAAACTCAATCAAGCATCGTTGCATCCTATGGAACAGACTACGATAAAGCTAAATTGTTTTCAATAAATAGCAAAGTGAGCGAGATCTCGTGCAAAGTAACGCTTTATTAGATTATGAAGGTTGCGGTTAGCGAATAGCGACCCGCTCAGCGCGTCCCTTCTTGTCACTTTTCGGGATCGTTTTGGTCGCGTTCCTCGAGACAAATTGTGTTATTAAACGACATAATCCGTCCTTTGTGCAAACGTTGTCAGGTCTGATAGCGATATGTGTGACGTCCGGTCTCCCCAGTCAAGCCTGAGCCAATGTTTCACTATGTATTATAGATAATAATATATTTTTATTTTTTACTGATTTTTCATTCGCATGGTCCAAGAAGACGTTGTCAGTTACGATATTTCCAATATAATTACATACTCAATGTGTAATAATATTGTTTCATCAAATATCAACGTGTAGCAACTAAAATTGTAAAACGTCATCCTAATAAAACCATTATCAGTTATTTGAGTAAACAATCACCCAATCCTACCCAATCAATCAAAACAACAGAGGTATACAAATAGAAAAAAAAAATAATCAGATATGTCGTATTATTCACTCATGAAAACAACATTCACAAACAGTTATTTCAGTAATTGTTACTTTGTTATGGGCCAAATATGAAAAACTTACATACTGTGTTTTTAAAATTTATAACTTCTTATGTTATCACGCGAGGGGCAGTTCAATTTTTATAAAATGTTGTTATGTTTTTCAATAACTAGTGGCGATAATTGATTTTGCCCTTTAATAAACATGTATTTGAATCAATGTTAAGTTTCCGAAAGTTTTCCTGTGAATTACCAAGAACCCTCAATAGTTTTGTTAACAAGATGGGATTTAATTTTTAGTTTTATAGCATTGAAATGCTTTATAAATGAGAAATTTTGAAAGAATAGAAAAAATTTGATCACGAGGCAGGATACGAACCTGCGTTTCTTGCCTAACCGTAGCAACGCCTAGCCTCTCGGCCACCCGTGATCTCTTTGCTACGGTGATGATGATTTCAAGATGGGATTTGCTTAATAAATTGTAAAGGATGTCTTGATAAAATCAAGCTGTTCAAGTTGCAAATGACAATATCACGTCACTTGGCTCGTCTCGTCGACCCAAAGTAGCCGAGCCCCTCAGCAACCTGCCCATTGTTCTGCAGATATTGCTGATGCGGCAGTCGGCTTGCATGCGGCCACTTCAACTTCTCTACTTATATACTTTAGCGACGCAACTTGAATGCCCACTTGTCACAGGTTGCACAATCGCTTTAAATCGATGGTCATTTGTTCCTTCAAAACTTAAGAAATTAACTCTCTAAGGTAAATTTTAATTAAAATATCTCTTAAGTATTTGAAATAATATTTATTATTATTATATAAAAAATTTAACAAACGATAAATACCTGTATAATACATATATTCAAATCACCGAATCCACACCAAATTCCACACGCCATTTGTGCGAGTCTTTTATTCCCAATTGCAATATTGTACGTACGATATTTTATGGATTTCAGGTGAAATCGCATGATAACAGGTGAATAATAACTTCTAGGTTTTGAAGTCGGTAAAATTTTTGGATTGGTTACTCTAAAGCAAAAAACAGGTTAATATAATTACTATAAGCGCCACCCAAGCCAGTAGCTTGTTAGTTACTGCCTGTGATACTATGCAGTAAGGAGGTAGAATCTATGTTTATCTACTGCTACCCTTAGAATCGGCACAGGCACCGATTTCAAATAGATCAAATCAAATCAAATCAAAAATACTTTATTGTGCACCAAATCATACATAAATAAATTCTATAAATAAACTCTATAGAAGCACAATAGATGTGTGGGTAGCGACCGTAATTATTATATCAATATATTTTTTTTGCTTTTGAGTGCTTTTTAGATTATTATTATTTAACATTTTTGTAAAAATATAATTATGTAAATGTTAAGATATGAATTCATCTGAAATGCGAAATGTATCGTTCGCATAATACGTACACTATTTCAAGTAGGAAACCATAAAAATGGCACTATAATAAATGATTTGAACATTCGTAATTATAAGGGATCCGTTTATGTCATTTGGCTCCGATGTTCTAAAAAACAAGTCGTCCGCCTCGTGATGGAGAGATTTGGTTGTTTTATTTAGTTAATAGGTCCGCAGCCCGACGGGATTCACAAAATCTCGATTAAACGCCACACTGCGCACACTACAAAGGCTGTCGGTACCCACTGCCGGCTCCCCGGCTCCCCGGCTCCCTCGCTCCCCCGCTCCCGCGCTCTCCCGCTCTCCTAACTAGATACGTCTTGCGGCTTGCGTTAGCCGTATACGAGATCACTACTATGTCGGACTTCTTTTTTGTAAATTGTGGATTTACAAAAGAATACGGTATCTAACCTCATGTTACAAAACAAAAGGAGTATATTAAAACAATTTTGGCAGTCAGGAAAGATTAGCTACAAATAATAAAAAGACACAGGTACTTTGTAGTGACAATGTAAGTCAAATTTATGAATTATGGTTTGTCAACAACCAGAGGAATGCAAGAAGAGTCAGGCAATGCTCACCAGCGACGGGCGACAGCTTCCTCATCACGCACCACCTCGACTTCCACTGAAATAATACACAAGATTATAACATCATTCACCATTCTTTCTACATCATTATATAATTGCATTGCAAGTATTATTATTATAGTTATTATATTAGGTAACCACGCAAACGCTGTTTTGCTTTTCTCTTATCATTTAGGGGTATGAATAATAGATGTTGGCCGATTCTTAAATCGGCATCTATTACACACCTATCCGATATGCACACAAAATTTCATGAGAATCGGTGCAGCCGTTTCGGAGGAGTATGGTAACTAACATTTTTGGTTGGTTACTATTCATATACAGGGACCGAGGCCGTCATGGAAATAACGTTTAGGCTGTTATTAGCGAAGAAGAATTGAATGCAAAATGTATGTTTGAAATGAATGTGTAGCACACTGTGAAGGTACCTTCTTGCCGTCGCGGAACTTGACGGTGCCCTCGATGATGGTGTTGTCGTCCGCCATGCTGGTTACCGCCGCGCCCGCCGCCGCGCACCATCACCGCGCATGTCACCACGCCGCGCCTGCCCCGCCCCGCACCCGCCCCACGCTCCGCTCTGCTCGCCCGCGCCGCCCGCGCCGCACGCGCCTCGCCACGCTCACGCGCCCAACTCTGCAGCCGCTCTTGGCAACAGCGACATCTTCTGCAACGAAAGTTCCAATTGTAATAATTACCATGAATAATGATTACTGATAGCGGTATCAATAATCTAACAGTCCGAACGAAAGTGGAAGTCGATCTTCATGAAATAATAAATGCCCTTAAAAACATACACGAGTATATTTATTTGTATGTTCAATTTAAGTTTAGAATTGATATTGTTTCTCAACTGCTGGAGATTAGCAACTATATATATACTAATAAACTACGGACTTTCTTGTTCTCTCATCTTACTTAGAGAAATTTCTACTCATTCAGGCAACCAAGTCATATTTAGAAAAAACAAATCTGCTGAACAGGAAATTGGTCTGCTTTCCAATTTCACATCTTCACACTCAGAAAATGGAGATAGTTGCATTAACGTCAAAACTTTCAACACAATCTGATAGATTACTTGCAAAGAGACAGGAGGCAATTGAATAAGAGACATCTCATGAAATTGGTTTAGGAGTTATTTAACTGCCCGCACAATGCATAAAGTTTGAATTAGTGTCAAATTAGCTTATCTCTGAACTAAAAAGTAAAACTCGGTATTCCACAGGGAAGTAAGTGTTCTTGGTCAAACCCATTCTATCATTTACAGCAATGACATACTAAAAATAGCAACAGAAAACTCCAATTTCATTGCTGACGCCGTCAATACTTCTTCACTACTATCTCTTACATGGCATAGATTGGGAACATGCACACAAGGTTGTAAAATCTGGACTGTAATTACCCATTCGAGCAGCTCTCAACAAGTTCTTGACTTTTTGATTTTAAATTTCAAGTAAACTAAATACTTGTCTTGTTCAAAATCTGCATACTCCGTTCTTTTGCTATTAGACTAGCAAACTTTATTCATCATCCAATCAACATCATTGAGGCACCTTTCTATACAAAGTGTTTAGGAGTGTCAGTGGACAGCTACTTAGGCTTGGTATAATAAACAACAGAGGAATCATGCAAAATAAGAACACTCATCTTTCTTGAGTTCAACCCGAATAAAAGAAATGTATATGTTATGAATAAAAAGGGGGGTTTGTTAAACATTAGTTTGATCATAATAAAATGTACTGCAATTCTACACAACTGCATAATAGATGTTGTCAATGGTTAACAAATCGCAGCCAGGCACAAAGCTAGTTGGGCTGAACGTTGAATAATCAACATTCGAGGCACAATCTCTACGAATACGCCACATTTCTAAGTAATTCGGCATTTTATAGGATTCGATGGCTAAAAGTTTTGACAATATATGAAAAGCGACATCTATATCTTAAATGATATATAATTATTAATCCAACAGAATATTAAAGTACAATTGATATCCGTGTTATATTATATTGAGGACCACGAAGGAACAAATATAATTCTAAACTGCTATTAGACTTCCGTAGAGATTATAAAATGAAAGAAAAATAAACAAAGTTGCTTATTCTTCCTTCATTTTATAAGATCTTAATGCTCATGCAAGTTGTTAAATATCATATTGCATTTGAATTAAATTAAGCAAAGGTAAGATAACATTATATATATAGGTGATATAGGAATTGTTAAACAAACAGTTGCTTTTATTCCCACAATTTCTGCTTATCGACGGCTTAGTTAATAGTACTGATTGAATTAGGAAACCTTAACATATTACCGAAACATTAACATTAACTAATCCTTACTTAATTTAATATAATTATAATGCAAAAGTAACTGGGTGTATGTGTGTTACGCAATCACACCAAATGAGTCTGCTCAACTTGTACCAAAATATGTAATCACCTAAATAAATATACTTAAAACTGAGTAGTACAAACTAAGTTTCGGGTCACTGCTGTAAGTCGAAGTTTGAATGAAAAAAAAAAATTATACGGAATGGCAAACATCCTCTGTCTTGCGAGCTGTCTAGTGAAAAATTATGTATAACACAAGCACAGGTTGCTTCATTCCATTTCAATATCCACCCATGCTTATTGGAATACCCTATGTAAAAACAAAAAGTGTAATTTCCATATGATCGTTCCTAGTCACCAAAAGTTAATGTCGAGATTATGATTTTAAAAACAGAAACACAAATTCAGAACATCTCTCATTTTTCCAGTCGTAGTAACAAAATAATCTTCCGAAAATATAAGATTTATAAATAAATACAAATTATATCTTTTGATAATAGATAAAACATAGACTTTGTGTGCAAGTTCATAATAATATATTATTAACATCGACCTGTACCATTCGTTTAAAAATTTTATCATTTTTTGAACTGTAATCATATAATTATAAACACATAAAACGATATAAATGTATCAATATTTCGAACGCAATAAACGTGTGCGATAATGATGCATGCGACCGCGGCGCACGGAGCGCATGACATCGGATCGCTATCGCTATCTGACGAGTTATCGCACACGTCAAGCATTAGAAAACTCTTCACGATAACCCTGAAATTATCACCAGCGAATGGTAAGAGCAATATTTAAAATCCGTTATAAATCTTATGCTCATTTTGTCAAACGTATCCTAATATTGAAAGGCAGAACTTTGTTTGATTGTTTAAACGCGACAATCTCGATAACTACAGGTCCAATTGTTTTATTTTTTTGTGTTGCTCATGTAACGAAAAAAGGATGTTAAAGATCTTACTAAAACAATAAAAGCGGGAAAGAGATTAGAAAAAACATCCCGTTGTAGAACAGACCACGCGTGGGTCAACCACTTAGAAGACTCGCTACTTGCTACTGATAGAAAAAGTGAGGTCCCGTATCCCCTAGTGAGGTATGGGGCAGATGATATACATCTGTTTCACTGATCGATTTTATTTATGGACAAGTAGATGATCAGCCTTCTGTGTCCTGCCAGACCGATATTTTTATATTAATTTATATTGTCCGTACGTCGAAAGCAATTCTCTGTGTATAAATAAACATATATTATTCCTGATATGCCTTAAATATTATTTGGGATAATGTTCCATATGTGGGAGTCGTGCACGCTGCCGCACGAATTGGGCCAGCTCGCACCGGAGGAGTACCACACCACCACAGAACAGCGTTTGCCGGGTTAGCCTAGTGTATAAAATTCTTACAGTTTCTTATAATATTTATTTATTTTGTCCAGCCATAAAAATACCTAAAATTTAATTTTTAGTTTTATAGCATTGAAATGCTTTATAAATGAGAAATTTTGAAAGAATAGAATAGAATACCTAAAAAATAAATAACATAATAAGGCACATTTTAATAATATGAAAGCCTATAATCGTTACGTGTCTAATTTGGTAAAAATATGTTAAAGTAGTCCGCCCTGGCGTCGCCTGTGGTACATATTATTATACAGCCTATGTCACTCAGTGATGTTGGAGCTTTCTAATAGGGAAAAAAACAGTAGTTTTTACGTGAAAACGATACAAACATACAATAGTTTCCTTTTTATAATATCTATTGGTATAAATGTTTAAAAATTCAAATCCAATTTTCCAAAATACATGTATGGAAAATTTAAAATATAGGCGTCTCAAGAACAGAACTCAGGGACACATTTTTATATCTTATCTATCTATCTAATTTTTTAATATCTCCTATTCGAATGACTATATTCAATTAATGGCAATAAGAACTAGTTTATTAAATAAGGCAATACGGTTGTACAAGTGAAAAACGAAGGACTCTGATTGAATTTCAAGAAAACTTGAATGAAATTCTTTCACTACAATAAAGCTGAACTATTCAAATGTTACACAGGCAATGTTATATCACGGATCAACTCGTAATAATCAATAATATATAAATCAATGTTAAATACTATATAAATATGCATGTACGTAATTAATCGCAACTTCACTATATTCCTATTCATGTGTACAAAATGTGTAAAAAAAGTAAAAGACAAACAGTTGGTCGTTCGGCTATCTCCGGGCGCACCCACCGCACAGGAGGCACCAGCCGAGCCGCACGCGATGCGCACACTCCACGTGGCGGAACTTATCTCTTACAAGCCATTGCTTCACTAATCTCACGATAATATCACTTTTCATAATGATATTATTATAATTAAACAAATAAGATATGAGGTTTCAGGCATGTCGACTCTGTAATTTTCATTTAATCCGCTCATATTGCTTATTGCGCTAATTATTATTGCAATATATAGGGTAAATATTTACTAACATAGAGATAAAATAATTTTTTCTCTCATTCGTATAGTTCTTTTTTTTCGTTATAGTATTTCTACAAATTGTTATTAACTAATCTATATTTATTAAAATATAAGCAATAATTAGTTAAAACGTGTGCACCCTATAACACTGGACCAACTGTTCACACAGGGCGGAGTGCGGACAGCAGTGTTAGTGTTTACTGGGCAGCCGCGCGGGCGGCGCAGGGGAACATTTGAATCCGGCGCCGGCCGACAGCTACGTAATGATCGTTAAAGCTCAACAACGGGTGCTACAATTCTCATATATATTTGTTTGCTCGTTCCAATACGATGCAAATAAAAAACCTCTTGTATAACAAGCGGTACTTGAAATCTCGCGACAATGGGATCGCGTATCGATCCAATTAAATTTCATACGCAACGATAGGAAACGAGTCAATTACTAGAGGCTGTGAGTTGCGACTTGCGAGCGCTGCCACCCTCCAGCGTGTGCTCCTGTCAGCCGCCGAGCACCCGGACGCTTCCCAGTAAACATTAGCACGCGCGCTTCGACCGCTTCGCTGCTATTGTCAATCAATAATTTTCGAGTTTTGATACATTTCCACTGGGTAATAGCAATAAATTTTCAAATATCTATGCTTTTTATATATTACTATTCGAATAGTCCAAATAATCGTTGAACACGTTAAATGAGTTATATATCATGAGTATTCTAGTTTGAAAATCCACGTCGACGACGTGAGAGACTTCGAGAAAGTTTAAGAAATGGACTCTTAAAAGCTCACCGAGGAGCTCGAATTAAGTAAATCCTCTCATAAACCGCTTAGCAGCAACCGCCCCGGCCGGCTCGGGGACACAGCACACAAGCAAGTGCTCGCCGCAGCATGCTCCATGTGGATGGTGTACACACCACACGAGGTCGCTCGCATAGTATGCCCAGAATGCACAGACTCAGTGCGTACATTTTTTGTATTATTATTTTTATAATTATAAAAAGACTTTAAAGTTACAAACATCTTCGCCTAAACATAAAATAATGTTAATTTCTTTGAGATTATAGAGGACAAAAAAGAGTAACAGTTTCCCAATATTTGGATGGATGGGCCTGGCTTACGATATTATATCAGTAATATTATATCATATAATTGGTTTAATTAATATCTTTGAATGGTACACCTTCAAAACTAATTTATCTCGAGTGTACCTATCTAATGTGTGGTATGTACCTAGAAAAAGAAAAGACTTAGAAAGAATTAGTGTAAAATAAAAAGAAACTTTTATTTTAAGTACCTACCTACATTTGAAGGTCAGTTTAAGATAAATAGATTAAAATATAAATGATAAATGGATAATCATTAAATTTGCTTACGTAAGTAGGCATTAAAGTATTTAAGTTTAGTATTATGTTAGACTAGCTTTCCGCCCGCGGCATTAACTGCATCGAAATCGTCGAAAGAAAATTCGCATAGTTTCAGTCCCCGTGAGAGTTCCGAGATAAAATTTATCCAATTCTTTTTTCAGGTTTCATACGACAAAGAATAGATGGAAGAACTTTGCGCCTATGTGAAGGTTTCCCTTTTGAGCCGTATTTTACATTTTACTCCATCGAAATTGTTGATTTTATACAAGAGTCAAAATTGCATGTTGATGACAAGTAAATTTATATCTCCTTCGCTCCCGAGACTATAAAATGATGTTATAATTTGAATGATGTTAAGTCAGCCTCGTGGTCGGAAAATAGTTCAGTATGCGGTGCGGAGAATAAACTCCACTCTAATAGTGACAAGTGTGAATCAATGATATTCAGTCGTTCAGCCAATAATGTTTACGTTTTGGAACGAATAAAGTCGTGACCTAGGCATTCGTCGTATTTCATGAGCATATTCATGACAGAATTTTTAACTTTGCTGGGTTTCATAAAGCGCCATTAAGGTTTTGTACTCGGCACTTGTTAAGATTATTCTAGAGAACCGATGCCTGGTGTCCCTATGAGAATAAGTACGTTCTAATGTTCGAACAGGGACAAAAGAAATTCTTTAGGAATTTGGTTAAAAAAATTATAAATATTACCCATATCTTCATTCTCCAAAATGTTTGCTGGGTAATTTGTTGATAAATGAGGTGGTTATCAATTCGACAGAATTTTATTGTATTTGTTACCTAGTAACTTTTTACTGAGTAAACCGATTTTCACAATTCTTCTTTTATTTGAAAGCTGATGTCTCTTATGCAGTCCCATTGAACTTGAACATTTAAAGTACTTTTAACGTTAATAATAAAATAGCTTCTTATTAATTTTTTTGAAATGCTGATACGGCTAAATTATGTATTAATTAATTAAATCATGCCGAACTTGTCAGAGGATCCAAGAAATTATTTCACTTGAGTCTGTGGTGTTTGACTAATATAGAGACAGAGTTTGATGCATAGCACCGAGCGACTGGTACAAAGACGTAGAGTCTACGTAGAGTCTAGGAGCCATATTACGCCATTTTTGAACGAGATCTTAAAATCATGACTTAAAATTAAAGCCCTCACAGAAATTTCAATTAGCCTGTCTTATGTTATATGTATATGCAGGTTTCATGAACCCCCTTTTTGCAGTATAAGTTAAGATGGATTACGACTATTCGCAATGTTGCAAGTAGAAGCTACGCCTAACAACAAGCTATTACTTCATACCAAGCAGCCACTTTCAGAGGAAGATTACGCTGTGCTGCGGTAAACAATTGTAACAACTTCCCTCCACCCATAAGGTTACTAAATAATATAGTAGCAATTAAAGTACTTGCGATAATTCTTAATTGATGAACAGCGAGAACAAGGTATGACAGTTGCTCATTAAAACGGCTCGTCGGAACACTGTTGAGTTTAGTCGGTAGTCTACTATTGCAGTGAGAGTCCCAAATAATCCCGCGGGCCTTGGGTATGCATACATTCTCCACTATATAAAAAAGGTATGACATTTTTAGATTCAGCTCTTACTGAAATCTATACTCGATTTCGATTAGAACTGCTTTGAATAGTCAAAATACAGAAAAATAATAATATACCACCGGTTCTGAAAGCTATATTTACAGTGAAAAGCCGGAAAAATACACTGTAGTTGCTTTTAAAATTAAGTATATTACAACATTTTACATTTAAAATAATCATTCCAGAGAACTGTCCTATAGTTATTAAACGAAAACCTTGAAAAATGTATAAATGAAATGACTCACTTCGAGATCCATTTAAGACTTTTTTTATTTGGGAGTCGAGTACACACCCACACAAAACCGGCGTGAAATAGTTGGTTTAATTTATCTTCCATAAATTTCATAATTTTGTAGTAGGCTCTCCTAACTACTTAATAATTTTTTTACAAGATTTTTAAATTCATTCCAACTAAACCATTTGATATACTTAGTTAGGAATTATAAAAGTTTGCATACCTTGGCCCATGAGTGTTTTTTTTACTTTTTTACCGGAAGCCGGAAAGTAGGAATTTCTATTTTATTTCTGTTCCTCGTTTCATACCAATGGCTGTGTATTTTCGTGCTTAAGTTGTTGTTACTGTGTACATGTAAGATAATTAATAATATGCTGTGACGGGACAGTCAGAATGCCAGTAGTCTTAAATTGATCTCGAAGTAACCCTTTTTTGTAAAACAAATATATTTCCTGTATCGGCTGCCCTACCCTAGAGAAGAATTCCATACGACACAATACTTTGAAAATAGCTAAAGTACACTATACTTGCTGTATCTATCAGTGAGATGCCTAATTTCTTGCCCTGCATACGCAGCCGAACTTAGCAGCAACGGTGTAAGCATGGGCTCCGGCTTTCCGTTGTTGATTCTCGTCTAATGTTAACCAAAGAAATACAGTATATTCAACTCCCTATTTAAGGTAATGCCTCTTTTCAAATTTTTACGTTTACAAGTTTTAGTTCAACACAAATACGTTTTTTAGTTAGATCAGTGCAAAAGAGCATTGTTTACTTTGTCAACATTTGGGTCATATCTGTCCACATAAAAAATGAATGAGACTGCAAACAGAAACTTTTCAAACATATCTTGCAAACCATAACTTCTCTGTCTATATATTAGAGTATATTAATAATCTACCATTAATATACACCAAGAACAAAAAGGAACCTTAGACAGATCCCTGCGGAACACCAATGTTCATCGATGCACCGCTGGAACGTTCTCCTTTAACAACATCCTATTTTGAAGGTATGAAGCTAACTAGTTATGAGCTAAATCTTTAATTCAAATAAACGGACAGACAGACAGAGTTACTTTATAATACTATTCAGTTCATAGGTCCACCACTAGTACCGTTGCATTCAATGCACTCTAAATATGTCGCATAACGTTATACTACTTTATTTCATATTTCCTTTTGAATTAAATTTAATAATTTAATGTTACTATTCCACTTGATGGCAAGATGCTTAAAAGTTAAGTATATAACTACATGGGAACTTGGCCTGTGGTAAAATAAAACTACCTCTTTGTAGGTTAGTAATGCGATAACGTTAGCGGCACGGCAATTTGATCAGAATGCATCACCACAGGTATACTACCGTGTTAGCGGTTAACCTGGCTTCGAAATACCTAAATATTGTAGTTTCAAGTCTTATATTTGATCTGCGTAAAATATCGGCTGTGTTTTCAGTTATCCTGCTATTCAAACGATTTACATTATTATTATTATTATCTTATCACTAATAAGCTATGTTGATCTGTTCACTTACATCGATGATTATTTACGTTTGTCCTCGGTAATAATCTTGAAAGATAAAACTTGCCACTGCACTAATTCACTATACACACACCTCATACGAACAATGCACAACACAGGTTATCCGGTTACGAACTTCGCGAGGCGTTACACTTGAAGCGTTGAGAAAGTTTCAAGCGGGAATACTTCTCGGAAAAGTTTATCGAGTGTGACGCGGGGAAAGGAGATAAGGCGTAACGTCAACGCGGCAAGGGCGGAATCCTGACTGCCGGAGCGGGAGCAGCGGCCCCACGTCCGCGGTCCGCAGGACGAGCGAGCTAGAGGGACGCGCGGGGCGCGCGGGCGCGCGAGCGGGGGCCAGGACTCGCCCGGAGAGAGCCGCTTCAGCCGCTCTTCGGGGAAATTTTGACGAATGAGTCGAATGACATTCTGTAACGTTCGCGCGCTGCATCCCGCTAATTGTGCGTGTAATGAATACGCGGCGACGACGGCGCCGCTGCCGGTCTCACGGCCCGCACGCGCGCTGCTGACGCGGGCCGCTGATGATTATGAAATAGATATATTTAAAAGAGTTATTTTATTTAACAGATAATATAACGATTTTAGGTTCTATTTTCAATCAGATTTTTTTTATGTCACAGTCGGCATGTAGCTGGTGGGTCGCCTGATGGTATGCGCTACCACCGCCCATGAACAATTGTAGAGGCATAAGGTAATTGCAGAGCTTACGCCTCTCCAAATGGATTGTCGACTTTTTGGGAAGGGGTTAAGAAAGGATTGGCGAGAGGAATAAAGGAAAGGATTGGGAAGGGAAGGAAAAGGATATGGGCCTCCGGCTCCGTGCCGTTTACGTGCCGAAGCGTGTTCGACTACCACTTAGATGATAGATAATTGCAGAATATATATGACTTACTTAGTTTCCAATCATCGGGCACGGTCATGACACACATTGCCCTCCTAATTAGATCGATATATATGTATTTTGTAATATTCTACATCTTACATTATTTGACACGGCCCACTGCTAACAATTTAATTATCACATAGTTTTACTAGGGTTCTTAATAATCCTTATATTGAATTTTTTAGTATTATATTTGTTTGGTATATGAATATCAATTATGTGATGTTTTAAGGTTTACTTGCTTAGAAGATCACAAGTGTGTGACATCGAAACAATGTTTTCAATCAATCATTTTTTATGAGCTGTCCGCCGTCCATAAAACATCTTAACTAAATGAAAGTGCAAGATATCGATTGCTTGCATTTCGCACATTTGAATGCATCGCCCCGGATTTGGCGGCTTATTCATATCACCCTGAGAGCATTGTTCACGCACACGATATTGTCACCCGTATCTCAGTGAGCTAAGACCGATAATCGTGGGTCGGCCGCGTCCCGCGGAGGGCAGCGCATTTGTGTGAGATTGATTACGCGCGTGTCGCTCGAATTGCAAATAATTGACACATCATGCGTTCTTGTAATGTCGAGGGACATTCACTTCATTATTTAAGTAATCACTTCGCCAGCTGTTTCTTGGCATTCCATGAAAAATATATATATGAATATGCTTTTAACTAACTGTGTCCCAAAAGAAGTGAACCGTTGTATCATTGATACGTCTCTCTCGTTGTCAAGTAATTTAGCTTCCCAGCATAATCAATTAAGCTGTTGTTGTACTGACCACTGTTGCGTTGTATGTGTCGCTGTTTGTATAGCTAAATATAGTGCCTCACAAATCAAAGACACGTTTAAAATTATGCTTCTCCAGGTGACAACAAATTTTTGCTACAAATATCAAAACTTAGAAGTTCAAGTCACGGTTCCAAATACTATATAGTATATTCAATATACATTAAATTTGCTTTGCGCTTTTTTGTCTAATGTGACCAGAAATTTCGGGGTAATAAGTCGGGATTTAATGCTTACGAAATGCCTTAAATTTTAATTCAAATATTTTAGTTTCTGAATATGGATATTTACAGCGTACATGTGCGTACACTAAGTGTAAACAATAAATATTACGTACAACACTAACGTGTATAGTATACGCATACTTGTCGCAAACAATAATAAGTTGCAGAGCGGACTAGTGAGACTGCGCGGCATAGCGGCGAGCGCCTAGCGCGGCCTCAGCTTGCGTCACTCACATTTGTTGATAAATGATAACACACATATAGCGGGCACTTGCTCTTGAAACTCTTTTCAAAGATTAATAATGATTAATGGTAGGAACGCAATCACCACTTATTCTGAAAGTAATCACTTTTTAATACTTATATCTATTTAAACTTTTTTAAAGCTTTATTAGTTCTTGTATTGTTTAATTGAAGGACCATGAAAGTAGAACTACTGTTTTAAATCTAAAAATCATGTATAGCTAGTAGTTCAATTTCAAGACAAATTTCGGGAGCCGGCAGTATTTATATGAGCACTTGCTTTTCAGATTTTCAGGGTAGATATTTTAAGTTTATAACTTAGCAGTTTTCGCAACATTACCTACTCGTTTATTATTCATAACCAAAATCTTACCAAAAATTTAACCAAAATTCTTACATACATGAAGTAACTATTCGAATGTTTTTACAATCTCTGAACGTTAGTTAACAGCTAACAATTTTTTTAACATAAAACTGATCCGCTTCCTAATATTCCGAAGATCCGCTTCCTAATTTCCCTTAAGATTCTAAGTCTAGACCTAGACTAGGACTAAATGGCAGGCACCAGTTTTCAAATAAAAAAGAATCATCGTCAAAAATCGGTTAACCCAGTAAAAAGTTATAAGGAAACAAACAATAAACAGGCCATTTAATAAGATCCTCCTTTATTTGAAGTCGGTTGTAAATATACGAAGAAACAAGGGCACGGTAAATGCAACAAACACTGAGAATATTAATAGCAACAGGTAAAGTTACAGATTTATAAAGATAACGATTTTACTCATATCTCCATATTCTATTGTTAGACAATCCGACCGACATGCGCCTGCACCAGAGGGTCGTGCGGCAGACATGTCGTCAATACGCGCTCGTTGCTACAGCATCGAGTTGTGACGTCACGCAGAACATTAATCCGCGTCACGACACAAAGCCTGTCAATAAGCGGCTCCTTCGGCAGACACTCCTAACGATCCTCATCTTGATTGATTGTCCATTGGATACACGTCCTCAGCGGCCGCACCGAGCTTTATCAGTAACGACAGCCGAAGGAGGTTGACCTTAAAATATATTCAAACAATTTTGTCGCATTTTATTCTAACAAACATGTCTTCATCGAAACTATTCCCTTTAAATTTTAAAAATCCTCAAAAATACTGGTTGTCGCATACAAGTGACAACTACATTTTTTATTTTTTAGGAAGTAAATATAGAAAGAGGGTTACGTTTCATTTGTTTGAGTTACGAAAATAAAACAATAATTATTTCGTATAATATGTGGTCCAACCCAGACTGGAACTTAATCAGTACGATATTACTACATCATTGCCTTTAATTCAAACACACTTGTTATCTAAGTAAAGCAATAAATAATAATGTTTGAATTAAAATTTAAGAGTTTACTGAGTTTATTAGATATGTCCTAGACGGTTTGAGTTTGAGCAGCGACAGCTTAAGCGGTGTCGTGCTGACAGGCGTGCGGGCCAGGCCCGATGCAGGCGGCGTAGGCCAGGAAGCGCGGGATGTGGCTCTGCTCGTACAGGCCCGCGAAGAGCGCGTGCTGCGGCCCGCGCGCGAACACCGCCACGTCGTCGCCGCCGTGCGTCTCCTGCTGCAGCGGCACCCCCGCCGGCGACACCCAGTTCACGTCACCTGCGGCACGCACACTGCACTCGACATCACTCTCCATACTACACACTACACTTCATTCCTTAAACTTTTATGATATCCATATGAACAATGCTTTTATCTAAATAAGAAAAATAAGTATAATTAAATTTTAATCTTGTTTTAAAATGTCTCTGTACTATCAACCCCAATTTGGAACGAACAATATAAAAACGAAATGTAAAGATTTATCATTATGAAATAAATTTTAAGATAGGTACCATAATTTTCATCCTTCATAACATCGAATCTTCCTTCGGGAGTGTGCGGACGATAACCGGGCCCGTTGGCATACGACAGCGTCATGTACGGGATGCCATCGTCCCCGACTTCGTCCGAGGGCCCCAGAATGTCTCCCCCGCGGTGCGTGTAGCCGCTGAACGACATAACGTGCGCGTGGTCGGAAGTCACCACTATCAAGGAATCCTCCTCAGACAGCAACTCGGTAGCGCGCGACACGGCTTTACTTAACTCGATAGTTTCATCCAATGCTTTCGCCACTTTATTGTCGTGATGGGCGTGATCTATTCTTCCTCCTTCGACGAAAAGGAAGAAACCCTTATCGTTTCTGCTGAGAGACCGTATTGCGGTCTCCGTTAGCTCGGCAAGCGTAGGTTCGGTTCTTGCATCTGCTTCCAAATGGTATTGCATATGGCTTCCTTCAAACAAGCCCAACAGATACTCTGGTAAATTTTCATTTACATTTAGTAACTGTTCTCTATTCCAAAGATACTGGTACGATACATTTTTTGAAATTTTGTCCATTTGCCATTCTTCAATTAAATTTCGTCCATCCACCCTTTTGCCCGCCGACCCCTCTTCATCGATTGTATCATTCGGTATAAATTCTCTTCTACCTCCACCGAGAATTACCTAAAAGCATTATAAGCTTTTAACCATTGTACGTTTTCAAGAATTTTGCTCAAAATTAAATAATCGTACCTTAAACTCGTTGCCAGGATATGAATGGACCAGTTGATAAGCGATATCAGGGCATGTTTGGGGATCATGTGAATCGTTTAACACGTCAACGTCGCTCTCCCAGTCACGATTAGCGACGTGCGCATAGGCTCCCGCTGGCGACGCGTGCGTCACACGGGTCGTTGTTACGATCCCTGAAAAGTTTCATTGAAGCAGCAATATGTACTCCTACTTTTACTCTCGCTCTTAACATTACGTGAGACACAAGATTGTCGACCCACCTGCGTCTCGGCCGTCGGCGAGCGCCCAAGCGCCGATCGACTCGACGTGGGTAGCGCTGTCTGCTGACGCCGGGCAGTCTCCGCGAGGCACGGCTGCATTCACACCGATAGTTCCCAGATTCGTCTTAACTCCACATAAGTAAGCGGTTGCTGTGCAGGCTGAATCAGCTATCTGAGCGTCGACACAGTACGTCTAAAACCAAAAAGTGGGCGATGAAACTTATCTGTTTCCTTATAGTAATAGAATCCTGTCCTCTGCAATACACATAACTTTATTGTGCTGATAAAAACAATATCATATAAGGAAAAATAAGAAAAAATTTCGAACCTTTGCAAGGCCGACGGTTGGGAAATTTTCAAAGGAAAGCTGAGCTTCTTCACCAGTGCGGTGGTCACGCTGGCCGAGCAGCGTGCGCGCGGCGGCCAGCGTGGGCACGGACATGCCGTCGCCCAGGAACAGCACGACGTTGCGCGCTCGCTTCGCTCCGTGCCCGCTGCAGCCGCTCTGCAAACGATCCTTTATGGCGATATTCGCCTTTTGCTTCCAATAATCACTAGTCCACTCTCGAGCATTGCTTTGTAAATCATGACGTAATGTGTTTCGATGTACTTTATGATATTCGTCACCTAAAATAATATTTGAAATTTTTTTTACTTGGGCCCATATGACAAAAATACAATTTATCGAATATATTTTGTTTACCTACCAACGGAATTTTGAAATGAAACTGCTAGTAACACTATATAAATGTTATATTTACTCCACATTGTGCACTTGATCGTTGAATGCTACAGTTTGTCTAATTCACTACTCGATATTTTAAACTGATATAAAGAGAGAAGCTCTTGGAGATCTCGCTATGATTTGCGTGTATGTATTATCAGAGCTGATAAAACATCAGATTACAACGTAAGAGAAACGTCCTAATATATTTTACTGCTAGCGACACATTTAGTCTAAACTCCCTAAAAAAGTAAGTTGTTATATGTATTAGTTAACTGTATACATAAATTTAACCGACGTTCTTAAGAACGCGAAAAGATTCTCAATTCGAAGAAAAAATAAACGTATTTTTTATTGGGTTTGTCAATTTCTCGTTTCATTCGGGAAATTGTAAATTAAATGTAGTTTTAGAATAAAACCTTTTGCACGCTTACAAAAGGACGTATATCTAGTTTGTACTTAATTTATCCTAAGCTAGCAAATAACGTGAGGAATAAACTTGATAAAACTTAAATCTTTAGTATTACTAGCTGCACCCCGCGGTTTCACCCGCGTAAGTCCGTATCCCGGAGTAATATCGGGATAAAAAGTTGCCTATATGTTATTCCAGTTATCCAGCTGTCTACGTACCAAATTTCATTGAAATTGGTTCAATAGTTTTTGCGTGAAAGAGCAAAAACACACACACATCGTATTAGTAGAATAGTAGAATAGAATAGGATGTTATCCGTGCTTAAAATAAAAACAAGTCTTGAATAACTATCCATAGAAAAGATTTTAATGATGTTCGCTACATTAATATAAGGTGCTTACATTACATCGCATTCAATATTTAATGAAATGCATTGTTAAAAGGTTATATTGAAACATATCATTGTATTACTCTATAGTTCTTACACAAAAAAACTAAACTGCTGAGGACAGTGTGCATGCGTGTGAGGCGCCTGGGGTGTATGCGCATTGCGCTATTACATTACCAGTTATCTCTATTTACCTCGTTATGAATTTGTTTCAACGTTATTATCAATATCAACAAACGGTGCATAAAGCCGTACCTTTTGATTCTCATCAAACTATCAAACAAAAACTTCCCTATTATAGCGTATCGTACAAATGTCTGTACGGGCCTAGCAGCAGCCCACACAATTATTGTAATGAATTAAATATTAATTACTATGTTTTAATGTATCCACAATCTTAAACCGTTCGTCACAGGCTCCGCCTCGGAATCGTGAATGTGATTTGAACATTGCCACTGCACCAAATCAATCATTTATCATTAATCATTGTGTCTTTACATACAAGTCAAAATATTAATTATGTCAAGTGCATGTTTCAGACATTTTGCTTATCGCATAAATAAGTGATGGCTTTATCTTAATCGATTGTGTTCGTTGTCGAAGGGATTTAAACGATAAAGAAAGATAATACATAAAATACTTATTTATTGCTTCATATCAAAACATCTTAACTATTAATCTATCTATATTTAAATAATTCTAATCTATTTAACAAATTCCTCACGGCGTAAAAAAGATTCTCCACATGATTGCTTTTAATGTTATGATAATAAATTAGTTAAAGTTCATCCATCCAATTCATACATACCAAAATAAATATGAACATACATACAGACATTATCTATCTAAAATATACATATAGCTAAAACGAGAAGCGACAACAGAGAGAGCATAGGCGCAAGTAGAGGCGCTGCGCTGGTGCAGGCGTGCAGGCCGGGCCCGATGCAGGCGGCGTACGCCATGCGGTGCGGCAGGTGGCTCTGCTCGTACAGGCCCGACAGCAGCGCGTGGTGCGGCCCGCGCGCGAACACCGCCACGTCGTCCCCGCCGTGCGTCTCCGAGCTCAGCGGCACGTCCACGTGCGACCGCCAGCGGATGTCACCTGCGATGATCACCTTTTATGTACAATTCTATAGTGATGTCGATATTTGTTATACACCGTGATAGACAGCTGAACTTACGGTAATTTTCTTCGAGAGTGACGTCGACTCGCTGTCCATTCACTTCGGGGCGGTGGCCCGGTCCATTGGTGTAGGAGAGCGTCATGTAGGGCACGCGGTTGGAGTCCCGGTCGTCCGAGGGGCCCAGCACGTCGCCGCCGCGCTGCGTGTAGCCGTTGAACGCCATCACGTGCGCGTGGTCGGCCGTCACCACCAGCAGCGAGTCTTCCTCCGACAGCAACTCGGCAGCTTTTGCCACGGCCGCACTCAGCTCGATGGTTTCATCCAAGGCGAGCTCCACGTAATTATCATGATGAGCGTGATCTATACGTCCACCCTCTACGAAAAGGAAAAAGCCCTTTTCATTACGTTTAAGCATGCGAATGGCTACCTCGGTCAATTCGGCCAAAGTGGGTTCCGTTTCGTGATTCGCGCGAAGGTTGTACTGCAAGTGGTTGTTCTCGAATAGCCCCAGCATGTATTCCGGCAACGAAGCGTTCGCGCTGAGCAGCTGCTCCCGGTTCCACGCGTACTGGAAGCTCACGCCGCGGCTGCGCTTGTCGTCTTGCCATTCTTCAATTAAATTACGCCCGTCGGTCCTGCGGCCTGGTGAACCTTCTTCATCGATCGTAGTGGTCGGTAAAAATTCTCTTCGCCCCCCACCGAGAACTACCTAAAACATAATATGTTGCTATTGAACAAAGCAATCAGCTTATCTCACAATTAAAGTAAGAAGGAAGTGTATCATTATAAGATATATCATTTGCTTTATTCATTTAAGTGTTTTGCATTTGAGTCGTTAACATTTCTCGTAACTTACCTGCCTAAACATTCACGTGGTTAAAGTTTTAGAACGTTTGCATATAATTATGTTTAATAAAGAAGCAGGATATTAATTGAATGGCTAAATAAGTAAACAGGAAAAGTTAGTGAGCGACTCACTTTGAACTTGTCCCCTGGGTGGGTGTGCACGAGTTGGTGCGCGATGTCGCGGCAGGCGGCCAGGTCGGCGCCGCCGGACAGCACCTCGGCGTCGTTCTCCCAGTGCCGGTTGGCGACCCGCGCGAACACGCCCGCTGGCGACGCGTGCGTCACCCGTGTCGTCGTCACTATACCTGATTCAACGAAAGTACCAATATGTATTATAACCGCTCATATTAACACTTTCGACTCAAGAAACATCATAACGCTTCTTTGCCCTAACCGTTTTTTTATGTTTGCACTTGAAAAAATAATAATGCATAATACAAAAACTTTGTATTCGACAAACATCAAACTGCTGTCAAAGGCGACGACAAGTATTAGCTATTTACAGACCGATTATTTTCATAAGGGCCATAATTTCGGGTCTCTTTTTTTATTTTTCATCAAAACCATGTCCTAAGCGTTACTTTGTGTAATATTTAGGGATAGGTATTATTGAAATAGAATTTATTTATTAACTCTTTATTACTCTTGAAACATCATAAAAACCTTAATATAGATACATTACAAACAAATGGCGGTCTTATCGCTATATAGCGATTTCTTCCAGACAACTAGAAGAGAATATAAAGTGACAATCACTTGACCAATTTAAAATATAATAATTTTACTCGTGATAACTACGAGTTAAGCAAAAAAATACAATTATGTAATTATTACAGTACTGGACAAAAGCTTGACATAATGGACCTCGTATTGACAAAGTTCGCAACTTTGTATCGTGTCCGTATGAACTAGACACATGAAATGGACGGATGAATGGACAGATTTTATGATTGTCGTAAATAAATTTCATGAGATTCGTACTAGTTTATTAATTTGCAAGTGTTAAATACAGGAATTAGAAAAGCAAATAGGAAATATCGTTATACGTACATATTTGATGAAATTAGTAAGGGCATTGCACATAACGTAAGTACAAAATATATCAAAAAAATAATTTTTGAGACCGTTACGTCTGACGAACAGTGTGACAATCAAATAATTAACTTAAAACTTTAAAATGGAAATAAATGAAGTGTACCGGCGTCGCGGCCGTCGGCGAGCGCCCAAGCTGCGATGGAGTCGAGGCGCGTGCCGGGCTGCAGCGAGGCGGGGCAGTCCCAGCGAGGAACAGCGGCCGACACGCCGATAGTACCGCGGTTTGCCTTCACGCCGCACAGGTACGCCGTCGCCGTGCACGCTGAGTCTGCGATTTGCGCGTCCACGCAGTACGTCTACGCAACAACCCACCGTTCCTCCATACATTTATATTCATTGCACGTTTATACTATTCCAAACAGAATAAATCATATTTAGAGAGGTAAAATAAGGTTAAAATTGTTATATCGTATCGGTACTTGGCATGATGTTTTATATGATGCAGAGGATAAAAAACATGCTTACCTTAGCTAAGCCTGCAGTAGGAAAAGCTTCAAAAGACAACTGCGCTTCTTCACCCGTCTGATTATTGCGTTGGCCGAGCAGCGTGCGCGCGGCGGCCAGCGTGGGCACGGACATGCCGTCGCCCAGGAACAGCACCACGTTGCGCGCCTTGCCCGTGCCCGCCGCGCCTGACGCGAGCCGCGCGCGCAGCGCGTGCTGCGCGTCGTCCACCCAGAACTGCGCGGTGCGCTCGCCGGCCCTCGTCGCTGCCGCGCGCGTCGCGCCGCCGCGCCCCGCCGTGTCCGGGTGGTAGTGGTCGCCAGCTGCCACCAGCACACCCACTACCGTCAAGATGCCCACCGTTACGCTCGTTCTCAACATGCTCGCCTTTTGCGGGCTCGACCCGGCCTGCGAGCTCCTTTTACATCTTACGCTATCGCTTTATCTCTATATTAATGATTGAAAACGTTATAATAAGATAATGCTATAATAGTGTGCACGTGAAAAATGTATCGATACCACGACGCGTTAGCCTGAGTATCAGGAGATTAGCTTATAAAAACAATTTTCCGATTTCATCTAGTAGCGTAATCTGTTTCAAATTAGGATCGGTTGGACACTCATTCAGTTTGATTATTCACCATTTATAATTAAAGCCACAGAAAAAAATGCATTCATTTTAAAAATTATCAAATGACTATAATCATTTTTCACTTTCCAAGTGCTGGCAGCACTGTAATTAATCAGTACATAGTATATATTTTTTGAGATTCAAAATAGTTTTATGAGAAGTTTATGGTTACTAATCTATCGATTTATCTAATAATATTGATATAATAAAAATGCCATCGAAAACAATATATTATAATAAAAACCCCAAGTGTCGCAGCTCACTCTATCTACCGTAAAAGTTGTGAGATCCATGTAATAACAAGTCGGCTAATCTATTTAGTCTCTACTTAAAGGACCTTCTGTCTTAGTTATTACATAATATATTATCATGCCCATATTAAAAATATTTTACGTTGAGTAATTATATTTTACGTTTTAAACAAATAGATCAACTTGGCCATCTATTTTAAATTAATCAATTTATTATATATAGCGGATTGTTAATGTTCTTTCTTTCATCATGGTATCTTCAAGCAATTTAGTATATTAATTTTTTTAATTTTCGTACTTCAAGACATGTCCAATCATGTGTCTTTAATTATGACCGAGCATTTTACAAGTTACTATCTTGACATAATACAAGAGACACGTAACGTGTTTACGTGGGCTGTTTCCTGGGAAACTGAACATCTTTTCTCTAGGAACAGAGGTCCAATTTGTATCGAAAGACATTTTTCTTTCATTTCAACATATGCTTCATGGGCTAAACACGCCCTTAACCACCCTATTCCCCCTTCCATTATGCCACATATAATAGGTACCTATCTACACCTATTATTTTCTATATGCAGGAATAATCCGTTTCCTTTTCCTCACCCGCCCCAGTCCATTCCTTCTTTCCAGTCGTTTATCCATTCCTTTTCCCTTACCCCAAAAAAGCGGGCAGCGCATTCGCAGAGGCGACTTTTGCGAATGTTCATGGGCGGTGGTGATCGCTTACCATCAGGCGAACCACAAGCTCAGTTGCCCGCTATGACATAAAAAAAAAATCTAATAAGAAGCTTGAAGGCAGTATAGACATTATAAGAAAGGGTTGTTTAGATCTGATGACCTACAGAGCTAATAATTAAATTTAGAAGATGAACGTCTTTGTCGATAATTAATCAATGTTATATAACCCGTAGTTCATTCCTTTGGATTGTGCTTTGCTTTTGGGTTAGATCTGTATCTGCTTCTTCTTATTTTGTTTCTTTTCTTTAATTTTTATGATGTATTTATTATGATTTTGCCTTTATATTGTTTTTCGTATCATTTTCATTTGTTCCTGTGATTGACTTTTCTTGTTATGCTCATGCAATATTCTAGAAATTTTTCTCTTATTTACTGTTCATGACGTCTTTTAATGTATTTGCTGTTAATTTTTGCTGTATGTGCTGTTCCACATCGAATCTTTCCCGTGCATGTATAGG
>NC_052106.1:8871838-8873467 GCF_012273895.1 Zerene cesonia
ACCCAAAACCTAACCTAACCCAAAACCTAACCTAACCCAAACCCAAAGCACAATCCAAAGGAATGAACTACGGGTTATATAATATTGATTATCGACAAAGACGTTCATTTTCTAAATTTAATTATTAGCTCTGTCATCAGATCTAAACAACCCTTTCTTATTATGTCTATACTGCCTTCAAGCTTCTTATTAGATGTTTTTTTTTTTTTTTTTTTATGTCGTAGCGGGCAACTGATCTTGTGGTTCGCCTGATCGATAGGGTTATAGGAAGAGTCACGAAAAGGAAGGAGGACCTACTACTGGAAAGAGATGGAGTAACACTAGACGCGAAAAACTCGGTGAAGTTCTTGTCGGAAACTTTCTATCCTAAGGATCCCACACATAACGACAACGAGCACCACCGCAAAATTAGAGAAAGTGCAAAGAAGGCGAATGATGGCCATCAATATGAATCTTGTGAACCAGAATTCGAAATGTCCGAACTCCTGACCGCTAGCGAGTCCTTCAATCCCAAAAAGGCCCCGGGTGCAGATGGTTTCACAGCAGATATTTGCCAACACGCCATAAAATGCAACCCTGCGCTGTTCCTGGCACTCTTGAACATATGCCTTAGACACAATTACTTCCCCAAAGCTTGGAAGGAGGCGACAGTCATTGTACTAAGGAAACCGGGAAAGGGGAATTACAAGGACCCCAAATCATTTAGACCAATTGGATTGCTCCCCTTGCTTGGAAAAATGTATGAAAAAACGTTAGTAGCTCGTTTAAAATACCACCTAATTCCGAAAATAAGCAAGAGACAGTTTGGCTTCATTCCACAGAAAGGCACCGAAGACTCCCTCTATGCCATGATGCAACATATCCATAGCAAAATAAAAAAAAAGAAAATAGTTACCGTGATTTCACTGGACATAGAGGGAGCCTTCGACAACGCCTGGTGGCCAGCCATAAGACTTCGCTTGGCAGAGGAAAAATGCCCAATTAAACTAAGAAAAGTAATAGATAGCTACCTCACGAACCGAAAAGTTCGAGTCCGATATGCAGGAGAAGAATACGAAATGAGTACAAGCAAGGGATGTGTGCAAGGCTCTATAGGGGGACCAATATTGTGGAACCTTCTCCTGGACCCTTTCCTCAAAAATATAGAATCGGCAGGTATATATTGTCAGGCATTCGCGGACGATGTTGTCCTTGTTATCGATGGTGATACAGCACTTGCGATAGAAAGGCAAGCAAATGCAATACTAGGGTGCATCCAGAGATGGGGCACCGATAATAAACTTAAATTTGCACCTCAAAAAACCAAAGCAATGGTTATAACAAAAAGGATCAAGTTTGACACCCCAAGACTGAATATGGGCGGAACAGAAATTGGCATGTCTGAATACATCAAGATGCTGGGTGTAACCATCAATAACAAGCTGTCCTTCAACATCCATGTTGCGAATGTTTGCAGGAAAGCCATTGACATATACAAGCAGCTGGCAAGGGCGGCCAAAGCAAGTTGGGGCCTTCATCCAGATATCATCAGAGTTATATACACAGCAACCGTTGAACCCATAGTATTGTATGCAGCCAGTGTCTGGTCATCAGCAGCGAGGAAACTGGGCACCATGAAACAGCTTGCAG
>NC_052106.1:8874467-8874653 GCF_012273895.1 Zerene cesonia
TTGCTTTGGCCGCCCTTGCCAGTTGCTTGTATATGTCAATGGCTTTCCTGCAAACATTCGCGACATGGATGTTGAAGGTCAGCTTGTTATCGATGGTTACACCCAGTATCTTGATGTGTTCAGACATGCCAATTTCTGTTCCGCCCATATTCAGTCTTGGGGTATCAAACTTGATTCTTTTTGTTA
>NC_052106.1:8874731-8875619 GCF_012273895.1 Zerene cesonia
TTTGCTTGCCTTTCTATCGCAAGTGCTGTATCACCATCGATAACAAGGACAACATCGTCCGCGAATGCCTGACAATATGTACCTGCCAATTCTATATTTTTGAGGAGAGGGTCCAGGAGAAGGTTCCATAATATTGGACCCCCTATAGAGCCTTGCACACATCCCTTGCTTGTACTCATTTCGTATTCTTCCCCTGCATATCGGACTCGAACTTTTCGGTTCGTGAGGTAGCTATCTATTATTTTTCTCAGTTTAATGGGGCATTTTTCCTCTGCCAAGCGGAGTCTTATGGCTGGCCACCAGGCGTTGTCGAAGGCTCCCTCTATGTCCAGTGAAATCACGGTAACTATTTTCTTTTCTTTTATTTTGCTATGGATATGTTGCATCATGGCATAGAGGGAGTCTTCGGTGCCTTTCTGTGGCATAAAGCCAAACTGTCTCTTGCTTATTTTCGGAATTAGGTGGTATTTTAAACGAGCTACTAACATTTTTTCATAAATTTTTCCAAGCAAGGGGAGCAATCCAATTGGTCTAAATGATTTGGGGTCCTTGTAGTTCTCTTTCCCCGGTTTTCTTAGTACAATGACTGTCGCCTCTTTCCAAGTTTCGGGGAAGTAATTGTGTCTAAGGCATGTGTTCAAGAGGGCCAGGAACAGCGCAGGGTTGCATTTTATGGCATGTTGGCAAATATCTGCTGTGAAACCATCTGCACCCGGGGCCTTTTTGGGATTAAAGGACTCGCTAGCGGTCAGGAGTTCCGACATTTCGAATTCTGGTTCACAAGATTCATCTTGATGGCCATCATTCGTCTTGTTTGCACTTTCTCTAATTTTGCGGTGGTGCTCGTTGTCGTTATGTGTGGGATCCTTAGGATAGAAAGTTTCCGAC
>NC_052106.1:8875629-8876521 GCF_012273895.1 Zerene cesonia
GAGTTTTTCGCGTCTAGTGTTACTCCATCTCTTTCAAGTAGTAGGTCCTCCTCCCTTTTTGTGACTCTTCCTATAACCCTATATATCCCTTCCCACATTCCCTCCTTTTCTTGTTTCTGACAGAATTCCTTCCAGCTTTCGATTTGAGCTCTTGTTGCTTTTATTTCATATTCTTCTTTGCTTTTCAGGTACTCGTCCACGACTTTCTGTCTTCGTGCTGCAGCTGCGCAACGGATTCGACGTTTTCTGGTGGCGACCTCTTTCTTCAACGCTTCGAGTTCTTGGGACCACCACGGAAAGGTAAGTTTTTCTTGTGTTTTTTTCTTTGGAATGGTTTCATTGCATGCTTTAGTTATAATATCTGTATAATTTTTAACGGCTAATTCTATTTCTGCTATAGATCTAATTTCCTGTATCTTTTGTTCGGTTAAATCATTTTCTTGCATCAATTGACTTATTTTCTCATGAAAATCTGTCCAATTCGCCTTTTTTGTATTAAAAATTCTAGTCGTTCTCTGGATTCTAATACCTAGTAATCGTTCACTATTTATGTTGAATAGAATACCGTTATGGTCCGATGAGGTGAGCCTCTCATCGACTCTCCATCCGTCCACCATGTCCAATAGATCCATTGTACAACAGGTTAAATCAACATGGCTGGTGTAACGTTTATGTCCTCTAATTGTGTCAAATGTAGGAGCCTTGCCTTTATTGAGTATATTAAGGTTCAATTCCTCTAATGTATCCAGGATGTTCTCTCCTCTTTGGTCTATTATAGGGCTTCCCCACCACGTGCTCTTTGCATTTGCGTCACCTCCCAATATTATTTTGTCTAGTTTAAGTTCTTTGTTAATTCTTCGTAGATGGTCGAGATAGGGCTCCAGAGGTTGGT
>NC_052106.1:8876621-8878517 GCF_012273895.1 Zerene cesonia
AAAAAAAAAAAAAAAAACAACAGTCATATAATACATTGTATACTTTTTAATCCCAACGCATTGCGCGAAGCAATCACGCCACTCCGACTCTCACAATACTGAAAACATTTTATTTTACTCCTAGAGCCAGACGGTAAATTAGAGACAGTCAAATCCACGGAATGATGACGCATGAGGGTTCAGATAATTACGATTCGCCGATGCGAGGACGGACCGGCCAAATAGACTCCCTTTATTCAAAGCCTGGAAGTCAACGTTTTCCATTAAAAACGCTTTTATTCCCAGAGCAACAAGTTGCTGGCGAGGTGGCAATCAGCAATTCAAAACTGCCCAGTCTTACCCTTACCCTAATTTACCTTTACTTATATAATTTGTTCACATTGCTGCGTATGCATGAGGCAAGCTTATTGGATTAGTTGAAAAGCAGAAATGGACGAAGGAAAAGCGATATTATCGCAAGGTGTGATGGTCTCCTACATTAAAATTCATTTTTGGCGAATGTCACATTATACAGCTATACGTTACTCGTAGGTCCCGGGGGGCCGGTGGACGTTTTGCGTGGAACCAAAGAAATGGGTTTCGCGATATGCGTAATATTTTATGGGATTGTCTCCGTAATCTCAATATCGGGGATTATTACATGTTAAGTATATAAGGCGGGTTAATGTCCTTGATAGATTATAATAACATCACGTTTTAGATATTTTTTAACACCTGTACCGAAGGGTTTAAATTCGTTATCATGTGGTTGAAAGGTGGTATAATTCATTTATTTTGATGTTTCATTATATTTAGTTAGAAAGGTTTTGCAATTAATATGCAATGTATATAAGTATATGGGCTGTAATTAACCAAATATGTTTACATCCCTGTTTTTACTTCTTGAAACATTTCTCACACGTTTTCATTTTTTCATTGAGGTAGAGATAATGTACGAACAAACTAAAAATTCAATCTTTCTTAATAATTAGCTTTAACATACTAATGTACCACATGATAATACAGAGAGTAGTTCAATTTCGCAATCTCTGTTAGAATTCATTGCCCAAAGAAAAATAATTTCCAGCGTAATTAGCCGGCCAAAGTATAATTTCAATTCACCACCATCGCTCTTTTGCATAATTAATGCCTCGTTTAAAAATCATTTGTGGGCTTTAACGGTTTATCTTGGATTTTGGGAGATGATGAAAATATTTTACGTACTTTCTTTTTATATTATGTTTGTCTTAAATTCAGTGTGGTTGCGAAGGTACCGTAAACCCTCGATTTTCGTTTGTCCCTAGGGCCTTGAGGATATGGCGACGTATATGGGCATTGAATATTTAAATATGCAGGATAAACAGGTAAGTCCTCTGTGAGTTTTAGATATAAGAGGCACAATTTACAAAGAAAAAGTTAAGATTATTTTATGTATATTTATTAAACCTCTTTAAATATCCTTCATAACCATTGGGCTAACGTAATCTTGAAACCCCTAATACTAAGTAATATCGTAGATATTTTCCACTTCCCAACCAAAACGGATGAATTGATTTTAACAAATTTTAACAGAAGTAACGTGCACGTTGAAAAATAAGTATTTTATCGTTCAACTATAAATGCAAATTAACAAATATTAAAAAAAATATTAACTTCGTAACCCATTATAAAGCATATTTTCTTCCGTCTATAATTGAATCACTCCCACTTCTACACTAATATCGATTTATTCGCTTTAAACTGATAGGCATGCAGACAAATACAAAAAAATACAGACCAATTGATCTGTCAGACAATCACACTCTCCCATCTCGCTCCCGAGGGATGTCCCGTGCATATTTACATAATGCGTGCTTCGGTTTTTGTAAGGTATAGAGTCTTGTTTTATTACCGACTTTAAAAATAATGTTTCGTTTT
>NC_052106.1:8878617-8880244 GCF_012273895.1 Zerene cesonia
GCTTTGTCTTTGTAAAATTGTAGAATAAATCATAACTATCGTTACTCTGCCATTTTATTATTCAACCTACTTTACAAACCATATTTTTATACTTCAAAAAGTAAATATGTAATTTTGTATCCACATAATTATTATACACCGTTTATTTGGTCAAGCAATACTACAGAATCTTTTCTAGCAATTCGTTTGGAACAGAATATAAAGCTCTCCACATTCACCGTATTTCACGCGGAGACTTGGCTCGGCTTGGTGCGGAACTGCGCGACATCGTGCTTCTTCCACGACCAATTACGGTTCGAGAATTTATAAAGAAATACATTTTACTGGAAAATATATCCATTACAAGCTTTATGATAGAAATCTTGACGAAAAGTGTAACTTCATGCAGTTTTTAGTATAGTCAAAGCGAATTGTTCTTCTATACTAAATTCTTAAAATAATTTTTTTTTGTATCTTTACTGTCCAGCAGAAAGCCACTCCGTAAACTATTTTCCAATATTGCATTTAACATTTTTTCAAATGTGTCGTTTCGGTTAAACAAACTTTCAATTATACTTAATATTTAACGAGGAAAAATGTATTGCGACGGCGTAATGTGTGTTTTATGTAATGAAAACATTTGCGAAATGAATACATGCTTTATTACCCTCATTACGGTAAGCGGAATATGCGACTATTTTTAATTGACACACATTACCTTACGGTATTTAAGAGGGCGTGCGTGAAATGTTGGGAAGTGATAGCGCAATGTATAGAGAAAGGTTTTATGAATACGTTGTGAGAAATGTACGTCGTCAGCTATTAAGGTAAGGGCAGGTTCAGTTATCCACTACAATACATATGTAATGAGGGCTAATTTAATTAAGGCGACCGTTCGCAGTACAAAGTGGGACGAAATAAATAATGAGAGGCGAACCGAGACGTCTTATGAGGGTACATTTCTAAGGCAGGATGTTTGGGGAAATCTTTGGACAAAGGTCGGTTCATGTTTTCATTCAACTGTCGCTAAATGTTGGTAATATTAATTGATGATTGTAGTGTGAGGAATGATTGAGAGATATTTATCATTAAATGTACTATATTGTTTTCGATTAGGGAATGATTTAATATTATTATCATAGACTATATTAAACCATTGTCTCCTTTTTATTTGTTTTATAAAATAGCGGGCAATTGAGCTTGTGATTCGCCTGATGGTAAGCGATCACCACCGCTGACGGTGTAGAAGGAAACGTGCCTCCGGCTCCCCCACTCACTTTACGAAACATAGTAGCATGCTACCATTTCATTTTCTGTGTGGGTGTGGTTACTCCCCGGTCCAGGCTGTCCCCGCTGTGGCGAAGCGTGCCCGACTCTCTCATTAGTCTAGGGTGTTTATATCTTTAACAAATACATTTAAACGTTCCATAAGTTAACCGAAATATACCATAATCATTAAAAAACAGACACGAGTATTTTTCGATTGAAAATAAAGGTGCTTTCTTTATCGTTATGGACATTAAATCAATACCTGTCAATATCAATACCTATAGAGATAGAAGAAAATCATCAATTAGTCCGGTCAATTTAGACATTCGAAGTTACATAAAGTCCCAACAAGCTGAATTTCTGTGAAGTTGTTTAAAAC
>NC_052107.1:0-11370 GCF_012273895.1 Zerene cesonia
CCGGTGCGAGCTGGCCCAATTCGTGCCGAAGCGTGCTCGACTCCCACAATAAAATGTAAACGAGAGGTAAACGAGAGATGAAGTGAGGCGTGTGTACCTCCACCGGCCACTACACAGCTCGACGCTACGCGCTGTATACATATGCGCAGTTCTGCAAAGCGAAGATTCGCTCTCGCTTTATTTTCCATCGTCCTTTGTTATCAACGTTAATGTTTGGCAAGTTCGGGGAACTTACCGCGCCCGCGAAATGAGAAATTTCACGCTTTAATAAAACAGGAAAAGCAGGTTCATCTTTTGATACAACGTCCGCCGCCTCCGCCTGCCGCCCGCTGCCCAACCCGTTATTCGAGGAGACTATGAGCTCTATTCAAATAAACAGGAACACTTTACTCTACCGTCGTCACTTGCTATTTCGATACATAGTAAATACAATATTAATAACAGGACGGTCTCTTCTCAACTCAGCATACATCTGCACGGGAAATTGCGTTTGTGACCAAGATAATTCTTAAATACTGTAAGACGCGGTAGCACGCTGACTGCAGCCTGCACGCCGGCGCGCAGGGCCGACCCTCTTCACTGCGACCACTCGAATTCTCTCCATGCATATTTAATTTGCGCTCCCAATATTTTGCATATATTCTCTATAAAATTGTGCGATTTACATATTCAAATTTTCGACAAGAGCGTAGTTCTGGTATTGTTTTTTTAATTTTTTTATATAAATGGCTCGTTTAGTGTAGGCATTTGAATGGTATAAAAACAGTCATCCATAACAGCACGCTGTTGATCCTAGAAATTAAAAATACTATCTAGATGATCTATATAGATAATCTATCTGCTTGACTATGATACCATAAGCATATGATTTAATTTCGTACGATTTGTACGAGGAACACAATGTACTTTGTACAGAGCACCAATTATGATGTCAATTTCGAAAATCGAGCGGATAAGAGCAGTTTCGGGGTATTTTTGTATCGATACAGAAATGGGTATTAGAAAATGGGTGATCGTAAGGAGGGTGTGAATAATGAATAGTGCAACGTTCGCGAAGCTTTCACTTACCATTTTAGTTATTTATACACCGGCGGCCGCGCTCACATATTGATGGGCGGCTCGCGCCTCCCAAGCACTATCCCGCTGCCATCACGAGCAGGTGAATGTTTAAGCACGCCGGTTATCGGCTGCTACGGAACCGTACTTCGCCGTTAAATTTCATTGATATTTCAATGCTTCCCATTGACTGTAAAATTATACCAGCTTGAAACATAAAGCAATCGATCAATGGTAAAGTACATTCTTTATTAACAAGACACTACATGCAACAAAATTTACGTCATTAAAATTAAATTTAAACTACGATATGTTTAAGCTTTAAAGGCAAAAAACAAAAATGTCAGTATACAATTTAATCAATATAAAATAACAATAAATACAACACAAAAAATATATGTTTGATGAATGGTTTTACCACACATTAGACATAACTATAAGTATATTGCATTTGAGATTTCCGTAGAATCACCATACCTAAGGTAGGCAATTTCTTAGAATAAATGCGTTTGAATACGTATTATATCCATAATCACAATATGACAGTGCTGAAGGGACAGTAATTAAAATTCATGATCATGTACAGATATTTATCAAAATATCTTAAGAGTCTTGGAATCGAGCGTATTGCGATAAATAGCACGTGGAATTCTATCCGGAATGCTGTTGAACGTGCGATCTAATATCGAATAACGGAGCCCGAACCGAATAACTCTGTAATATCGAGACGAGCTGCGAGCTCGTGCGAGCGGTGTGCGGAGTGTGGAATGTTTCAGTTTGGAAAGCAATTCCCGAGATTCAAGCGTCGAGATCGACACTGACGCATCGCTGGAGCCACGACAGCTTCACCTTTTAATAATGGAGCTCGTTAGACTTCTAAATGCAAAATTTACAGTAAATAACGGTACGTGAAGAGAAAAGTCGCAGAGTCCTTTAGCACTTGGACTACCTTTAGGTGTTGCCGCTTCATTCCGAATAGGTCGGATTATATTTCTTTTTTTAAACTAATTTATTCAAGATTTATACAAATTGTATTTGATAATTAAATGTGTACTACGTGTTCTTGTAAAAGGTAAATTAAAAAACGTCAACTCCTTTCTGCTACGTGACAGTGCCGCGTCCAATTGCCAGTATATTTACACTTCTGTAATAGGGAAGGGCTGTCCGACGCAGTTCCGTCAGCACGCACTGCGAGGCGGCGGGCGGAGGGAGCCGAGGGAGCTGATCGAGTATCAATCACTGGAAGCGCTCCTCGCGGCGCCATTACACTTTAATTAAGGCTCATTCGCGATTTCTCCTAAGAGTGATCCCAAAGAATTTGAACTTAATTTAACCGCCTGACTCGAGCTGAGTCTGCTGATACTTCGCTAGGGTTGTAATGTGGCTGAGATTGCGAATTTCAATTCGTATAAATTTCTCTGGGGGCATCAGATCGTGGTTTTCTTGTCATAGTATCACTCTTGTATTATCCAAAAAAACAAAAGAATTATCAAAATCAGTTCATAAGCGAAGATGTTCTCCACGAACACACATTAAAAATTAATATCTGTTGACTGTACATTGATATGTATTTAAACAGTCGAATTCATTCTCTTCATTTAGTTTTTAAATTGTTTATAAATGAAAAATAAATCGTCGTCAAATTGTTTTCTTTAATGAAATTTATTTATTCAATTCACTTGCTGTATGCAAAGTAACACAGGCAGGTAGATAGATATACCAACAAACATAATATTTTTTAGTAAATTGGCTCAATTTGGCTTTGTTCCGTTCGCTTTTGTTATGGAAATAGAGCGATATTGTCGATCAGCTTTACAAGAGACCGGACCCTCGACGCCTTTCTCCGGCGACCTTACTCTTGTCTATGGATTGCTTCTTCAAAAGACTTCAAAGGTGACGGAACAAAAGAATCACACCTGATGGTGTTAATGCGCTTTCTGATGCAGTTCAGGGCCGCTTTATAGAAAAAATTCCGGCCGCCTCATATTCGTTTAAAATCCATTATTTTAGTATGATCATGTGGAGGACAACCAGTAACAACAATTCGAAAAACATTTTATAACCAGCTAGTAACAGAAAAATCTCTTTTGGCGCGCGGCGAGACGCGTGTGGTTGCGCGTGATGTAGCGCTTACCATCAGGCGACCCACCAGCTCCATTGTCGACTATGACATAAAAAATATATATTATATATATAATTTGCATACAATTAAATACTTACCATAATTTTGGTACGAAAAAACTGGATTATAATTTTATAATGAACATACAATAATTTCGGTACATTGTTGAAAACCAAACATAGGTGAAGAGATGCGGCGGCCTGCGAGGTGCGAGGCTCGTAAGCGGCTTACTGTGCTGGTCGGCTCTCGGCTCCCGAGGCGGGTCTCACTAATATCGTCACTGGACTGTCCACCGGCACCGCTCTCAGTATCGTTAATAACAAAGCGATTTAACGTCTCTATTATGAACCCCTCACGCTCTGGCGCGGTTTGCGGTAACGCAATCAAGGTGGAATGGCATATAAGATTTATTCCGTTCCGTTTATGTGAAATAATATTTGTTTAGGTAATTTGTTTTTTAATCGCTATCTTACGTTATGACATTAATAGGATATGTATATAATACGTAATTTCAAATATGACGAGATTGTGGGTCAAAATAGTTTCAAAAGAGGATTAATACGTAGCAGACTTCATTTTACGCTACAGAGAATATCAAAACCCACTGGTGTGTTTGCAATACTATTGCTCTTAGATATAATTATATATTCTACGTTAAAAAATAGACAACATTCAACAGCTAAGGAATGAAACCGTTTCACCATGTGTAAATGAGAAAATCATTTAACTTATCAAAAAACATCGTAAAGACATAATTTTGCAAGAAAATAGTATTGTTAGTTCACAAAAATAAAATAAGCATTCACAGCGAAACGTGAGCATTTCTGTGTCAATAAGTCGAGATCAAAAATTCATGGAGCGGAATGTGTAGGCCAGGTCGCGCTGGAGAGGGCTGAAGAGGGCTGAATAAACCAGTTAGTAACAAAGGAATGAAATATGGAAGGAAGGTATTTGCGGCAGTTTAGTGACGGGCCGCGGCGGAGCGCTCATGCATGCGTAATGCCGCGCTCGCCATGCTAATGCTGGCCGCCGGCTGCTGGCGGGCAGGCTTGTACGCAGCGGTGTCGCATGACGCATCCATTACACACCACTCATCGAATTAACAGCCTAAAGACTCCTTCACAATGACCTCACTTCACTATCATTTTAGAAACAATTTAAATACTGTAATGTTATCACAGAATTTTAGTTGGAACTGCATAAAAGTAGTTTTGATACTATAGGTACATAAAGGAAAATTTATTTCATAAGAATGTAATTATTGTTAAAATTTTACCCAGTGATGGCTTTAACATCTATTCAGATTGATAAACAATTTGGTAGATAAATTTTAGTCATTTGCTTAACACCTTGCCTAATATTAAATTCTCTAGCTGAAATATACCATAATTGCGCAACTACTTTCCAATATCGTTTAAAGCCGCGAATTTTAAACTTAAAATATATTGAAACTGAAACAAAACGTACATAAGCGGCAAAACTTCAGAAGAAAATTCATTGTTTGAATACTTTTCTGCATTTTATTCAATTTAACTTCAGTAGAGTCAGATGCAGTGGCGAAGCGATTGTTCGAAACATAAGGGTTAATTGCGACAGAGATCGCTTTCAAGGATTCGAACACTAATTTAGATCGACGGATTAGACGCAGACTAAAAGCGGTGAGCGTTACTCTTTCTATTTCCAGGCTAATCGATAGACATGTATTCGATACAAGATTCTCTATTTCCTCGTAGACATGTCTCATTCCTAAAAAAGTAAAGTACGTTCTTACCTTATTTAGTTAAGCATTTGCATTTCACATCAGCGCAATTCATGAAAAATGTCAGGAGATATAGGCACGTCGCAGATGCACGTAATGCGCTTTGCGATGCCAACTTTATTATCGGTGATTAAGTGTCGGTAATGCGGTGCCGCGGCGGGCGGGGGTGTCGACATACGAAAACCACCACTTTAATCACATATTTACAACGGTAAAACGATCTTTTGTATCTTTGCAGTTTTATAAGTATTTAATTAACGAATAATTACTAATTTAGCTTACACCTAACTAGAGAACCCACATTATTTTATTTTGGGAATCCACCACGACTTGAGCCAACTCGCCCCGGGAAGGTACCACACCCCTTTACCTTTCGAAAGTTGGCAACACGTACGCAGGGGCCCTACAAATATTCATTGACGATCACCACATCACCTGGTAACTTCAAGCGAAACAAAAATAATCATCATTGGTTATATTTATCGTTTGACTTGTTCATTTATTTTATGATTCATGTTTGCCCAGCTCTTCTTACAGTGAGTGAAAGCGTAACATAGTCGTAGCGTTAAAATCCAATCATCTCCGGAAGGGACCTTATCACAGTCGTGCTTGTGACAACGTGGCGGCTGAACTTGTTATTCAGCAAGTGAATCGTCAGCTCAATTATCGTCAGTGAATGTCCACTGGCAATTGGTTCCTTTCTTTCGGGCGGCCATTTAATTAGGGTCGGGCGTGAGGCGGCGCCGGGCGGAATGCTAAACTAGCGTGCGAGGTTAGCTGAATCGCGGAACGTGTCGGAGCCTACACTCTGTATGGCTGCGACGTTTTTATGTACAAGTAAATTGGTGTTCTGTTTGTACTACGAGTATCTAGCGAATCCAATTTTTAAAGTTTATTACGATCGATACAAGCAACGGTAAAGCTTCACCTCTTTCAAACTCAACTCAAATTATATTATTACGTAGGCGTTTAGTAGGTAGGTATATGTTGGTTATTTCTAAGCATTTGCTGAAAAACGTAATGTATATTTAACTTTCATTCGCGTACTGCGCAATATTGTAGCGTTTATGCTGCAAAAAGCGCAATTTGAAGACGCTACAAAGCGATACAGACGCTCATCGTATAATACTCGCCATAAAAATACTCATTCTTTGATAATCTTAAATCGTTACACAAAATAAACACACAACCACGGTCCATTTCTAGACAGTCAAATGTTTCTTAATCCTAATCAATCTTAAATATTAGTCCACTATTTTATGTTTTATTTGTTTCCTTGGTTTTATATATGTTTGCTGGTTATAATGGAACTCCATTATGATCCCGTTGTATTTCATCCGTGACTGTGGAGCGGAGCCTTCTCATTGGCTTGTATTCTTTTTCTTCAATTTACATCGCTTTAATACAATTTTCTACATTCCTGACCCACACTTACTTTATATTGCGCGAAGTTGAGATCCCTTCTATGTCGCAAACGATTCATATAAGATCATAATCGTGTCATGAAAAACTGCACTATGACTTATAAAATGCTAGCTTACCGACCACCAGTTTGCCCGTGTTGTCCAAAGAAATTACCATGAGATGAGGTGATGATGTTTTAGCACGCTAAAAAGATGTCTTTGCCAGAGTTTAGCTTCCAAAATGTCTCCAGACACAAAGTTACAACATAAAATCGCCCTGTAACGACGTGTAATAATAAAAAAAATAAACACAGTTTCGCATTTATGGTATTGAATGAGGATTTGTTCTAAGGTTCGCCTGTGTCTTTCTTTTGAAAACGAAATTAATTAGTAAAGATATAAGATTAGGATATTAATTGACGATCGCGGTTTAATAGCATTGTAAGAAATGTATTAATGATAAACTAATAACATAATCCAATATCAGAAATATTTTTGAAATTATGAAATTCAATTCATTTTTTATTTAAATTGGCCGACAGTCCTTCAATAGTTGAAAGTTTGTTACACGGTCACTACTTAACGGTAATTATGATGAACACAGATGTTACGAGCTTAACAAAAGATCCATTGTGCGGTGTCTCCGGCTGCTTGGAACAAAAGGCGGCTTAACAACTTTTTCACTTTTACATCGAGCATACAACGAGCGCGACGAGATAGCTCGGATAAATGGTTTCACTGAGGCACCTGCGTTCGGAGCTAAGGAAAATAAAACTGGCCTTCTTTCAGATCTATTTGTTAAGTAAATGAGTAAAAAGTTCTTTGATACTCTCGCTAATTTAAACGTAAATAACGAAGAGCAAAGTTACAGAGAGTAACACGCAAACAAATAAAGCGAAGCAAGTTTCGTGCGGAGCGCGCTGAGCCTGGCCATGTTTGCGAAAGTGGAAGTTTGAAGCGTCTGCGACGTTGACGCTCGGCCGGGAACAATGAGCTTAGTGTATACTGTACAGTATAGGTACAGGGTACAGGACGCGCAAATAGCACAGAGCTTTATGTAATGAAATTGCTTTCTGAACTTAGTTACATTACAAATCAATTCGAATCGACGTGATTTTTGAGCAAACCGCGGCCTTATTCAAGCCTTTCTTTATCTATGCTTCGGTACGTAGTTTTGTTTGTTTAACTAACTGTTTCTTGCGGGCTTGCTTGCGTGGTCAAAGGATATTCGTATGGGACTGACATGATTCAACGCATTAAAAAGGAGGTTATACCGTTCTCTATCTATCTATTTTCAGATACAAAAATCATACCATAAAAACAAACAAACTTTCGCGTTTGGTAATATTAGTAAGATTGAATAACAACATGATAAAGAGAACGGAAATCAATGTATGTTATCTAATGAAGCTTAGATATTCTGAATAATTTATTTTGCGTAAGAAACGTTTGACGCGATAAATCATATCACTCAACTAAAAACTTAAACAGATTTATTACATCCAATGTAATGCCAACAGTCAACGAAATTTTAATGAAAATTGTATAGGATCTCCCGAGGCTGCCCAATTACCCAGTGATTGCATTTAACCCGCTGTAAAGCGAGTCATTTTTAAAGTAAAGTCTTGTATAATAGGGGTGTTTGCGACTTTAGGCGCTCCGCGAGGGCCGAGGCATTGGGAGGCCCACACCAATGATAAATGACTGCGGAGCGCGCGCCTGAATAAATCAAACATTATTAGCGAACATTTTATTTATCTTTGCCACAATAAAGCGTTTTATGGCGGATTATTATATCATCATTACTGTATAACATCCATAAAAAGCCAGTAAAGTCCGAATATCTCAGAAATGTATAATTTGCTCTGTGTACTGTCGGCCAAGGTGTAGAAGAAAGAACAGGAAATATATTAAGTCATTTTAGTGATAAACACGACATTCATAAAGTCGTTATCAGAATAAGTCCTTAATTAAAACATTCCGTCACAAGGAGCGAAGTAACATATTTATATTTAGACAAACAATATCGCAGCTCGTAACGCGAACATGTAAATAACATCAAACGCCATTAGGCGATGTTAATGAATTAATTAGAACCGAAATGAACAGGAATCACTGGCCCGGAAGGTTTTCGCGAAAAACTGTCCCCTTTGTGCACCTTTGAGCTGGGACAATTATGTAAATGTGTTCCGTCGGAAGGCACTAAGGACATTATGATAATGGTCTTTGTGAGCGTGCGGCGGGGGCGGGCGACGCGCGGAAGAGGCGCGGGCGACGCGCGGACGACGCGCGGACGAATCGCCGCGGTTTTATTTCATTGGCCACGGCTCAGGACACATAACATAAACACAGCGACAATGAGAGTCCACTGATGCGAGTATGTACGTTCGTACTTTGTTGCGGTTGTTAAGTCGCTGAGGAGCACATTGTGGCGAATGAAAGTAACAGGAAAAGTGGCACATTCTTTTCTACCGTTATTGGATTGCATAAAATACAATCCTAGATAGCATTGTTAGCGGCGGGAAAAATAATATCAACGAAAAAATTCGCAAAAGGATTTAAACGTTGAATTCAATTAAGGATATTATGTCGAAACGATTCATTAAATTTCATTCGCAGCTCCGGAGCTCACTAGATCTCTTTCACATTAAGCGTTATTAATACAGTTTTACCGATGCACTATTTGATTTATCACTATAGTTTATTGATAGATGAAAACATTTGTGTGAAGCAATCATTTTCATTCTGTATTATACATTACTCCCAGCTTGTACCCAATAAGTTTTTGCTAAGAGCTACATAACTAGGTATTACAAAAATATCTAATATTCTAGTTGTTCAGGAACATCGCGTTATTATTGTTCTTATGCAACATATTATCTATATTCATCTATAGAACAATCTTATGAAGAGATGCTCGTTCGTAATTATTATCAAACATTCGAGACGTGCTTATTATACAGAGTTTTAGAGATGGAGACCGATATGTCACTATTACACCCGCCTATCAGAGTGCAATATGAAAAGAAATGTGACCTTAATCAGTTCACTTCCCGTGTGTTTCAGTTTTACTGACAAGGAACTCGCAATGTAGTTTCACATTCAAGGATAACGACTATAGCTTGTGTGCGGACCCGTTCGCTGATAGCACACCTAAGGCAGCGGTCCGCAGCCGGCCGCCGGCATCCGGCCGACTCGCATTGTTTCATAAAATCACTGTGATTACCATTGCAATTGTTATCATGCTAGTTTTAGTGAGTGCGTTTAACATATACTCGCTATAAGCATTTACGTTCCAATTAACAGTTTCATATTCATAAATTAGGCTGGCGCTCGCTCGAGCACAGTTTGCTGAAACCAGTAAATTGATGAAACAGTCCTAAAACATGCCGTTGCACTTTTGTTAAATAATAAAAATTTAATATTTATCATTTTCTGATAATTAATGTATAAATCAAAACTTTTCAAATATACTACATGTCGGCGCAAAATTATTTAAGTCTTAGCTGATTACTTTTAAGTTAGTTTTTGAACGATTATTTTGTTTACGGAAATCACGTTGTAGAAGGAAATAGTTGATAAGTTAATCGGATATAGTTAATCCATTTTTAAGTGGTTGTAGATTCGTATTGTAATTGATTTTGGCAATCGATTTAAAATTAAACGTTAGTGTGACATCCGCACAACAATTCAAATTATTTGTGGCAAATAAATCAAATTATTGTGAAATCGTTGACAAAAAATTGTAATTGGAATATAATAATAAATAGTGTTTGGCAATTTGTAATAACTATTGTGATTTTTGTAGAAAAAGTGTTCACTGAGAGATATCACGAGTATTTAAAACACGCCGTTAATATGACGCGGGTCATTCTTTTGCGTGTTAGTGTTGTAATTAATTATAATCTGGTGACTTCCAAATTTGTTATTTAATTTATTTTTATCTATTTAAAATTAAAATTAACTCTTAAATTAATGTTATCGATTATTATTTGAAGTAGAATTTTCTGTGTAACAAATGTTTTGTATGCAATGAGTGAGCCAAGAGATGTAAATTTTGACTTCAGCACTGCTGTAGTCACTTTTTCTAAAAACTCTGATAGTCATGACCCTCCGTTATATATAAAATAATTATAGTATACATACAGTATCTGCAGTTGAGTGTGAGAGTCAGTTTAAATTCTTTACAACAAATATTTTAACGCATTCTCTGAGCTATGAAATGGAAATCCACGTCTCATATAATTAAAACTCCCAATGTTTAAATTGTGCGGTATAAGTTGAGGACGCAATTAAATAAAGCGCTGTAAAAAAACAGAATGCATTGAATGAGAGGCGGCGAAGGGCGGAGAAGGGCGGCTTAATAACGGATGTAATACTTTTGCAGCGCCACAAAGCTCTATATTCACTTAGAGCTGAAATGTGCGCGCAATATACTTAAACTTTCCTTTTTTGTTCCCTCGCCTCACTACAAAAATGAAACTCGCCATAACATTGAACAACTTTTGTTTGCGATTCTCCACCGCGCTGTTATAAATTATAACGCATTGTGTTCCGTTTACTTTGATTCCACGTTTTACCGAAGATTGGGATTACGGGTTGAGTTTATACTTTATCGAGTACTCAAAATATGTTCTTACGCTTCATTTTAATATAAGTTAGGAGCGTAATGAAACTTTTGATATTTTAAAATTATGTATGAGCTCACTCTGCTTTGCAGTGAATATATTTTGACGGAAGCGCCCGTTATTTGAATGAATTAATTAGTTCATAATGTTAGTTCGAAGTCTAGCATTTATTAGCGTATGTGTTTTATCTCTCAACGCTGCGCCTGCTCATTTGCTTTAAGGTGACACTAGCTGTGACCCGCGGTTGAAACCGCGTAAGTCCGTATCCCGTAGGAATATCGGTATAAAAAGTGCCTATGTGTTATTTCAGTTGTCCAGCACACGTAAAACACGAATATGACATTTTCTAAAAAAAATTCCTAGCTAGATCGATTTATCGCCCCCGAAACCCCCTATATACTA
>NC_052107.1:12370-13674 GCF_012273895.1 Zerene cesonia
TCTCCACTTTTCGCCCGGTTTCCGAGAAAAGCGATGTCAGTCAGTCAGTGGGTGTGTAGCTTTATATAGTATAATATGCTATATAGAGCGAAGCCGGGGCGAACAGTTAGTAGTTCATATTAATAATAATATGTGGATCTTATTTAATGTATGGAGGTGGGTGTGGGCACCTGTGCGACAACTAATTCAAGTTTATGTACAATATTGTACTTTTTCGTTCCAAAGAAACAGTTTTGCATTTAGAATTGTTGAATATGAAATAACTCAACCATTGTTTCCTTTTATGATTGTTATGACACATTGTAAATGGAGACAGTAAAAAGTTTCCGCTACATCCTGGACAAATTTAATATTTTCTTTGTTTTTTTTTTTTGTAATTATAGTTCTCAAGTTACCTAAAAAAAATGAAGGTTAAAAAGAATGAAAATGCTGTGACATACAGAAAGTTGTAGTTTACACAAAAGATTGGTAACGCGTTAGGAAGTCATGTGCCGCGGTGCCGCCCGCGCCTGGTATCTCCTCACGAGCACAAAGGTACGTCCGAGGGCCCTCTCTTCGAGGGAGCATTGTTGTCTTCGTTCGCCCATTGTTCTTTTTGTCCCTTCCACAAAAGGTAACCTATATAGTCGTAGTGCGGAGCGTCGCGCGACGCACTCCTGCACGGGGAGACGGGTCCGAATAGTAAGTGCCACTTAGACGAGATGCAGGCTAATTGACGTTAAGGTAATTGCGATTGTTGCTCATGTTGTAAAACGAACAGGAAGTATTCAAGTTTAAGTCTTTTATTTATATCTCAAGGTCCAACTTAAAACCCGCATAAACGTGCATTTAACGACCTTTAACTGTAATCATTCATTGATTTTATAGAAGCTTCGCACTTTAAATAGACTTTTTTCTCTTTATTATTAAAATACAATAGAAAGATAAAAACACTACCAATTCTCGACCACAAAATGTTACCCTAACGTGGATTTGAATACGCGTTGTGAAGAAATCGAATAAAATGTAATTTTTGCCGCTCCATGTGTGATCAAAGGGTTCATGTGAAAAGGAAATATTTCATGGACATGCACAAGTTGTGAGGTTTCGTAGAATCCAATATAAGCTGAGGCGACACTTTAGCGCGCTTTTCTTTCGAATATAAGCAGCTTTATATATACGACAGAAATGCCTTTGCTATACTGTTACTACTGGTGTAGTATTGTGTTATACGCTATTTTCACAAATTTGTCTCGTTTTTCAGAGTAGTTCTTCTGAGAATGTTTTATATTTAAAAGCTACAGATTACACGGAGTGTTTCTTAT
>NC_052107.1:14674-28458 GCF_012273895.1 Zerene cesonia
CCCCGCCGCGCCCCCCAGCCCCGACACGCTCGCCAGCGCCGGCGACCAGCCCTCACTGCTGATTATTCCTGCACTGCAGAACATATAAAAAACCTCTTATAAGTACATTTCACAAAATTTTTAATGTCGTCTTCGAATGTATTTCGGTCTACCTATATATAGAGCGAAATATATAATTGTTAAATTGACTTATTGTTCGACTTGCAATAAAGTACAAAAACTTCAAAAGTCTTTCATTTTTCGTCTGTCCTTGCTCACTATCAACAATATAAATAACAATATATATTATGAAATGTATTGATAACATGCCAGTTCACATGGCGAATACTTTTACGTAATATTTTGATGAAAAATTTAAAATGTATGTAGATAAAAGATATAATACAACAGGTAAAATTAGGAAATACCTAAGCACATAATAATAAGTGTGTACGGGGTTGTAGGGCCCGTACAGATTGTTTTGGAATGATTGGTAAATAAAAGAATTAAGTACAATAATCCGTTTGTTGTCTTAATTCTATAATGTTTAATTAAATTAATGGTTATGAGAACGCGTGATTTGTATGGTGATCAAATGCGAACTGAATGTAATACTAAAATGTCGCGTATCGGCGTAAAATGCTGACAGCGCGCAACGTGATTACGAAGACCGTACAAATTGCAAGTACAGAAGCAGCACTTCCAGTAATCATTCATAGAAATAGCGAATCTTGCTACTATGCAACAAAGATCAATTCATCTCGCATAAGCGCTCAGTGACTACCGAGATATTTACCTAGGTCGTGCCGCTTTTTTTGTCGCTGTCTGGTGCAGAGTCGCGAGATACCTACGGCGGTAGGGTTGTATATTTCTATTATATTATTAGCGAGCCGTGACAGTCAGTAACGTGATCACATATTCCATCATACATTTAATGTGTATGATTACCCGTCGAATTATGCATATTATGCATATTATAATCTGTCATTTGTGAAAAAAAAAACAAAACAAACCTACACACGATAATATAAAATACAAAAGTAGGTGGATGGTCATTGAAACAAAAAAAAAAGCTTTGAAGTAGGTACCTAGGTACTGTTTTTTATTTTGATTTACAAGTTTGGATTCATGTTAATTTGCACAGATAATAATATAGTTAATATAGTTAATGATAGTTTATATTTAAAGATAATATTATTATTACGCAAGCGCGAGTGAAGTTATTATTCTGTGACAGTGTAGTGTCGCTGCAGCGACGGCGAATGCCGGCGATCGCCAATGTGTAGGCACTCATCGGTGTAGGTACGGCCAAGTAGCGGAGGCCTGACCTATGAGCCAGCCCTTTCTGAGATATTTTTAACAATTCAAGATGTCATCGTCATAAAAGTGCACACGTTTCGTATATTTTTTTATTAACATGGCGTGTGAAACTCACAAGCGGCTGCGATGCGGGTCGAGGCGGTAGTGCGGGCGGCGCATGACCAGCAGGCGCGGCAGCACGTGGATGAACACGCGGCGCACCCACGGCGCCATCGTGTGCGTCTGCGGCGAGCGGAAGTGCACGTTCAGCACCACCACCGTCACGCATATACTGCAACACACACGCTCACTCTTACGTATTAAACAGATTTGAATGAATATGCATAGATGGCAGACGTCATTTTGAGATAAATTACACTAGAGGATTGATGTGGAAAAGCATGCTATTAATGAGCTAGCCAGTTAACACTATTAAAGCATACATACCTGAACGTATCCAGGATCATGGTGAAGAGCACGAATTTGCCGAGTAGCGGCACGACCAGCGAGGTCGGCGGGATGATCTCCGCCAGCAGTAGAAAGAACACAGTCAGCGACAGCAGGATGGAGATGGACAGCGACACCTTTTCACCGCTATCCGACGGCAGGTAGAACACCAGAACTGTCAGGAACGAGATACCCATACACGGGATGATCAGGTTCACGGTGTAGAACAGAGTCTTGCGCCGCATCGTGATGTTGAACGTGATGTCCAGGTACGGCTCATCGCAGCACGTGTAAAACTTTTCGTTTCTGCGAAAAACAGATGTTGATTGCTTTGCAAAAAAAATCAATATTCATAATAAATAGATCTGAAAATACCTTACTGCCGGAACCTCTAATATATCCCATTCGACGGAAGTGTAAAATTCGCTTAGATCAACTCCTAATTCCACAACATTTGTGCCCTTTACTTCATCGATATGTCGTAAATCTACCTACAAATGGAAATGCGGTTAGTTGGAAAGATATTTAATAAATTCATATAATTTAAAGTACAGTCAGTAACAGTAACCTGAAAACCATCATAAGTCCAAGAGCCGAACTTCATTATGCAGGTTTGCTGATCGAAAGGGAAGTACTCGACGTCAATCTCGCAAGAAGACTTGTAGATGGCAGGCGGGCGCCACTCCACGCGGCCCGTGTAGTTCAGCGTCGCCTTCGTAGCCAATGTCACCTCAAAGTTTCCATCCGCACTGAGAACATACGGCACCGTTAGTGAGCGCCTCTTCTACTGACACTCAAAACCACAATTGTGCCCTTTCTGTTGTGGAGGATGGTTATTTAAAGCCTCCCAGACAGACCAGGCCCTATTTAGTAGTAATAGGATGTCGTATAAATGGCTGAAGGCTGAAGTAATGACTATAATTGAACAATAGTGTACTCACTTATTATACAATACTATGTCAGGACGCCAAATGTGATCTGAAGGTACGTGGAGCATCTCCACACCACCGTACTCACGAGGCTCCCATGATAATTTGTAATCGTACCAACTCTGCAAGCGTTATTTTTTTTTAAAGAAAATATGCGGAGCTTATAGAAAAATAAAACATTTTTGTAACATTTTCATATTACAAGGTTTTCAATATTTAAATTACTATTACTTACTTGCTCGACCCATAAATTGGTCGTCATAATCTGATTCTTCAAATTCTGAAACAAAATTGGATGGTAAATAAGAACCGAGAGTGTAGAAAGTGTAGAAGAGTGAGTCGGTCGGTCGGTCCGTCGGTCGGACCGTCGGTCGGTCCTCGGTCGGACCTTCGGTCAGAGCACTCACCACATCGATGAGCTGGCTGAGCTTGAGCTTGATACGCACGGTGAGCGCGTCGCTCACGTTGAGCACGGGCCGCACTAGCTTGTTGTAGTTGCTGAGCAGGTCGTCGTACAGCCGCTTGGCGTCCGGGTTGCCGGCACACCCTGGAAAATTATATGAAGCCGTTCAAATTATTTCACCTCATCTAGGCCTATTACACAAATTTCATTGTTAACGAAATCGCTGATGTAAATATTTTTCATCACACTTAATACTTTACCCACATTTAAATGTGTACATAAATAACCTAGAGACTATAGAGTCTATTGCAAAACAATATAAGACGACGTGTTACCGGCGAGCAGCAGCGCCAGCAGCAGCAGACGCGCCACGCGGGCGGGCAGAGCGCGCGCACGCATGTCGGCGCGCGCATGTTGTCAGCGCATCGCGCGCGCCGCGCCCCGCCTGCCGCCGCCGCCGCCCGCCGCCGCTGCCGCCCGCTCTCCGCCGCGCCCGCGCGCCGCGCCCCGCGCCCCGCGAGCCCGCGCCCCGCGCCCCACGCGCCGCGCTCCGCTGCACTGCTCACACGCTGCAAACAAGGATCACCTAATTGGTTGAGCCTCAGCACGCACAATCAAATTTATTACTCCTCATATAAGGATTATCACAATTTATTTTCCATGCTATATTCAAATTAAGATTTAAATTGCAAGCAAAGTTACCTTCTTAACATATGAAAGCTCAACCTTTTAAAGTATATAAAGGATTTGTTTAATGTAACAGATATTTTTATAACCGAATTTCAGCCAAATGACGAAGTTCTGTTCAAGCCGCCCGAATTCGGTTAAACTAAATATCAAAAGATGTTCGGCCCATCCCTAACCATACAATAGGGAGGTCAATTACAAACTTAATACACATCATAAATGCGAAAATGTGTTCGCTTCTTTGTATATCCTTCGTTCACGGCGCTGTCGAGCGATTTTTGTATGATTCTTTCTGAATATAGTTAGGGGGCTAAAGAGAGATACATGGTACTTTTTACAGCGGTGGAAAGTTTAATTCCTTTTAGAATTTTCTTTGACTACACGGATGAAGCCGTTGAAAAGCCAGTCCTCCATGATTATTTAAATAACAGTTAGTTCTATTAAGTATAACGCCAAGTAAATAGTATGTGTTACATACAGTTCATAATAATTTCTCTGCTTATTAACATATTTCTTTAGTTATCGACTTCTGGGCGGGCGAGTTAGCATCAAGATTATGTGTGTGGTTGACCTCTGTTTAACTTCAAACTTCAATCTAATTACAATAAAACACTAAAAAAACTGTGTGTATGTAGATTGAATTTAATAAAAATATAATTTTTGAAGGTGGTTTAAAAGCATTAGTAGAATACGAATCACAAAAAAGACTGTTTCTCTGTGGGCTTGTACACGCTAACCTCAAGGATTACTGGAATGTTTTATTTGTATAGGTATTAAGTCTGAGCAACATTTAGGATATACTTTATTCCGGAAACTTGAACACCTGATTCAGAACCGCAACAGATCAACTAAACTATAATATGGACATAAAATGTGTCATAACAATAATTGTTACACGTAATGAGCATTTTCTGCTTACATTTGAAGAGCTGGAACACCTGATGTGCTACTCCTAGAGTACCAATAACATGTACAGGAATAACGTCGTGGTAAACATCAGTTGGATGGGCATTTTCTGTTGTCTTAGAAGATTCGAAGATTTGGAACTCACCATGTGGAACTCCAAGAGATCAGCCAAACAACTTAGTCTTAACAAACATTACTTTTAATAGGTTTTTTAATTAGCTCAACTTGTATGGATAGCATTCTTCTGTTTTGAAACTAGGTATATTTATAAGGAAATAAAAGGGTAATATAAAAAGTTAATCGCGGTTATTGCTGCTATTTTATTTGAATTTCTATTTGTCCGTTAATTTTACAAAGAAAACTATTTATTCACTATTTATTCTATGATTCATGTTGTAGGAGTGTAGTTGTGTAGTTGTTAATTGTGGGAGTCGAGCACGCTTCGGCATGAATTGGGCCAGCTCGCACCGGGGAAGTACCACACCCCCACAGAAAACCGGCGTGAAATAATAGCTTGCTATTGTGCTTCGTACGGTGAGTGGGGGAGCCGGAGGCCTATATCCTTTTCCTTACCCTTCCCAGTCCTTTCCTTTATTCCTTTCATCAATCCTTTCCTCATCCCTTTCCAATTAAAGTCGGCAATCCATTTGTAGGGGCAAAAGGTCTGCAATTGACCTTACGCCTCTCCAAATGTTCATGGGCGGTGGTAGCGCTTACCATCAGATCAGGCCATGATTATTAGTATAACTGTTACAATTTATAGATGAGACAATAGAAAAAAATAAATCCTACTTTTCCACGTAAATAATACACTTCCATGGAAGTAATCTAATAAATAAAGTTGAAATAAAATGATTCAACCAGATTTTCGTGGTGGTTTCCTGACCACGGAGGAGGGAAATATTAATTACAATAGACGCACTCTTAATATAGGGTAATTGGGACTTCTTACCCAAATTCGCTCATCTGACGATCGCTCCTGGGCGCACTGTCCTATATTAAGTACTTATAAATAAATGAGGTACTTTTTTCTTATATTAATCTGACGTACTAGAAGTAAATGCGAAAACCTTGTGGGCTCCCCCACAATTGGTTTTGTACATTGGTGAGAGTTACTTACAGCGAAAACGTTATTCCAAACAAGTTTCTAAATATTAACGTTTAATTCATTACATTGAAATAATAAAAAGCAGATTATAACCACTTAAATATTTGTTTGAGGTATTTTCAAGAAAACTTCTTAAATAAATTTCAGTACTTTGAAATTTCAAAGCAAATTTTAGGCAACAATCACATTGAAAAATATGAATTTTCGAATGATGTATATAGGTGGATTCTTTAAACGCCACTTAAACAAGGTCAAGCCTATTTTATAGGAAACATCAGGCTTTTTCATCAATGCATGAACGATGAATTCGTGTGGAAAAAATATGGGAAATATATGACTCAATCCAATGAATGTCGAAATGAGCACAATAGGGATGGTCCTAATGAAACGGTTTTAACAAAATAAAAACGTCGTTTGAAAAAATAACCAATTGCGCAATTAGAGTCGAGCCCGCTTCGGCACGAAAGGGGCCAGCTCTCACCGGGGGAGGTACCACAGCCCCACAAAGACCGACGTGAAATAGAAGCATGGCAAAGTTACAGTGTTGCGTTTACCTCGCCAGTTTATTCCTTGAATCTCATCGACTATCTTTTATCTCTTAAAAGAGAGGGTATTTGCACATATGTTTATTGGCGGTAATGATAGCTTACCATCAGGTGAACCACCAGCTCGGTAGCTCGCGCTAACCTTCGACCAATATAAGTCGATGGCTCTAACATATCGGATGCAACAACCACAACACATGGACTTAATGGATACTCTGACAAACACCGTGGCTGTTAGTTACTCGCTAAATCTAAATTCGTAGTGTGGGGATGTTTGTTCTTTCATGTCATTGCAGCACACTGAACGTTACATATGCTTGCAATATTTTATAGACATTTGAGGTGACTATGGTAAAATACTTGTCAGTAGAATTATAATTTGAGATAAGCAGTAAAAATAGGTTGTCCTTGTTATATTTGTAGTGAGATTAAAGAACGTGGTTTAAATTTTGTGTATCATGATAATTTTAAATTATTTACATCATCATCATTATTATTTTCATTTATAAAATATGTGTACATTTGGTTTTTTGATTAATCTTTTAAGTCTAATACTTTTTGAATTTTGAGCAAATTTTTGTTAGTGTAATTACGTGGATGTGTGTAGTAACACGCCAGAAAATAAACATAAGAAGTTCCTATACATTATTTTGTTTTGTTGGCACAGAGTCAACATTTTGAGTTGCTTGGTCTTTTGCTCGCGGGCCGGCTGACGGGCGCGTTGTCACGGCGACGCCGCGTCGTCATTTACGGTTCGGTGATAACAGAGATTGTAAAATACAGTACAAGTACAACCTTATTTACACATAATATAACATAACAGGAACTGATTACTTAATTATAACAATTTTTTTAAAAGAGTCTTTGCTATGTAAAATGGATGTTTTATGAACCCAAAACATTGGTTTGTGTTTGTTTTTCTGCTTGTATGTGCGTCAATTACGTAACAACTATGGGCAAATTTAGACAAAATTTTATGTGACAACAATATTTTTTTATTTTATACGTAATATTTTTATTTGAAAAAAAAATACAAAATTTTTAAAAGATGGCTTTATCCGCTTAATATGTAAACGGAGCATAAAAAATCAATTCTTGATATGTAATTGAATGAGTGTACAAAATAGCGGTTTGTGAATAAAGTTTTTGCTAAAATAAAAATTTTACGAGAATATGCATCTAAATTCTAAAGTAATAAAAATAGTCATACTGCATCTTCTTCGAAAATCCAGGAAGTACAAAGTTTTGTAGTCCACGCTAGCGAAGCTGCGGGAGGAAAGCTAGTAAAAAATAAAAAGGGATCGTAAAGAAAGAGTATCAATAAACTCGCCGCGGTTAATTTAGGCAAAAACAACTTATATGGACATAATACAGCTTGCATTTATTCCGTATAATATTATGCTTTTCCTGTTATGTGTGAGGCTGAATCCCGCCTCGCAAAAACCTTTTAAGGAGAAGACTATATAATATACATATTATGTACGCGTCTCTATAAATGTACGCGTAATAATGACAGGTTTCATATTTAAAATTTTTAAGAGCTCATAAAATTATCTCCATACTGTGTAAGTGGTCGAGTTAAGGGCAAGGTCGGTCTGCTCGTGCATTCGCACAGCTATCGCAGATTTGTCGAGCCGTCACTACGAAATGGGCTTTGCTTTATAACCGTTTGTTTCAATAACGACCCGTGCTCGCTGTATGCATCAGCGGACAACAGAGTTTTTTTTTTGGGAATTTGAAATACGCACCCCATTTGACCCGAGTCTTCTTTGCAATCCACTTCATAAAGTGAAGATGATCTTAAAAAAATACTTAGTATTGCATTATTTTTAGCTTTTAGAAAATATACAAATCCTTGAGATTCCTCCGTTACACATGATTTTACTTAGGGTTCTAAAAAAAAATATTTTTTAGCTTTTCTTAGCAATATTCCAAAACCCAATCAATTAGCTTATCCCACTTATACTCGTATGAGAAACGTAATCCTGTGTAAAAATGCCTGGATGCATACTTGTTATTGTTTCCGACACAAGCAGCTGATTGAATATATGCACAGACAGAGACAAATTAAAGTATACATAGTTACCTATTTTTAACCGGGTAAGGTTCGACGATCGCGGCTTCCAGATCCGCGGGTACATATACAAGGTAGTTTTTGACATATTTATATAAAAAAGACAGTTTCGGTGAAGGATTTTCCTGTACATTGATTTATCTATGACGTCGTGAAATGTTTATAAAGTAATACCAAAAACCATTTAAAAGCTTTTAAATTATTTTTTCTTATGTTAAACAAAATCAAATTAAGATCTACAACGAATCTACATGGAAGCAGGCTAAAGTCTGACATGATATTTTACATGGCAAGTTTTAGTTATTCCAGGGAAAAATGTAGTTTTTCAAGTATTCTTTTGAAGTCGCAACTGCACGTGTTCAAGTAATTACGTTAACTACGTGCTGTCGTGCCGGAGACTTGTTCCGTGTTAAATGTTCTTATAAATTGGCGAACATTTTCCTGGCTGTACAGGGCATATTTTTTCTTTCTTTCTACATTTATGAGTAAAATTATGCCGTGAGATATGCTTAATTTTACCATGGACAAACATTTCATTCCCATGGGAATTTTATTTGACTACGTGAACGATACCGCAGGCGGAAAGTTAGTTCATAACATAAATGTTGTTTTCGTCTATAAAAAGTATTGTATACTCAGTAAATTTTGTCAGAAATATAAGGTATGAACATGTTTGTTGACGTAGTAACAAAGCATGGACGAAACGAGATTTGCTAGGCCCCGTCACAGATGTGAGGTAGTGCCCTCAGCTCGTGAAGGGCTCTCGGCAGCTCACCCATCGCTCTGAGAAACGCTAGTCTGGAAACTTTGTCAGTGTTTAGAAGACTTGTAAAACCCAAGAATTGGCAGCTATTTCCAGTTGTATGAAATCTTTATATAGCAAACTATTTCCTCGATTGAAATTACTTCGAATGTCTCGTTTAATGGAAATTCACAATTCTCGACAATTTTATAATTGATTGCGAAAATTTAAATTAAAAGGATTTAAACAACAAAAACAAATAGTTACATTTAATCACACGATCAATAGGGCGCTGGGCTACCTTCACCAGCAGGCAACATCGTGGTCAAGTGCACCTTTTATTGAAGTAGCTGGAAAATTGGTCAAATGCGAGTAGGAATTGCGATATTAAGGATTCAGCCGTTCAATTTATGATCATACCAACTGCACCTTAATTCAGATTTTTTATTATTTGTTGTTATGGCGGCTTCAGAAATACATTATATCTGTATATTGCAACGTCTCACTATCACGGTTCATAAGATACCGCATGATGACAGATGGACAGACAGACATTTTACCCTTTGGGTACGGAACCCTAAAAATGTTGAATATTGTTTCTTCGAACAGATCAAAATTTTTTTAAGTAATTACAGTGAAGTAGAGTTTCCAAATTTGTATTTACTTTATCATTTTCATAAATGTATTTTTGGGTATCCGTAATCCGAATTTGGATTTCAATTAAGTTTTTAGGTATAATATACAAATTGCTTAGTTACCTTACTGCTAAGGTTGATACGTGTTATCTTTGTGTGGGGTCTGTTTACCTTTAATTAAACAATGCTCGTTTAAACTTCATACAATATTACATTTTACATATTCTAAATAGCCATTAGTAATCATGTTTTCAATATTACAACCTAGACTAGAGACCATCGTCATAGCTATTGAGAAATCTTTTAAAACTGATACGATTATTCTATGACAATATTATAAAAAGCGTGCGATATATTCTAAATAGGCCAAAGTTTGTTAAAGCGGGTATATGTTATTACTCCATGCGAGTGTATTTTGAAGAAGATTCCCAAGTCTCCTCAGTTATTTGAATTTCATATTTTTCCATTAGCTCAAGGTACAAGATAATAATAGCACTATAATTACATATAATTTCACTAAGTCACAATTCACTGAAGTTTCCAGGAGAGTCGAGAGGAATAGCCGAGTTGATGTCAGCGATGTCGCGTGTCAGTTCATGATAACGGCGCGGCGCGGAGCGGTATAGCGTTGAGCAATGCAGTCGCGACGCTCGCTGGAGAGCGACTGCCGCGCGCCACTCGTCGCCGCCCGCTGCTGGCCGCCCCCGCCCCCGCTCCCGCCCGCCGCACCGCGCGCCTCGCGCCCCACACCCGCGAGCCTGCCCGCGCAGCGCTGAAGCCCCGCACTACAATATTCTTACCAATGGCCAGGGAATGTTACTGTTATCACAAAAGCGTACAAGGAATACAAACTTCCATAAGTGGTTGGTGAGAACATAAAATCTTTTCTCACGTTGAGGAGATAATATTTATAGCGATTCCATGAGGTATTCGACCTATATAGCAGTGTTCAATAACACAAAATTTTATTTAGTATTAATTTAATTATGTGCCTGAAACCAATATTGGCAATTTCGGTATATTAAGTAGGTGAGTGGGGGGCCCGAGGCCTGTATTCTTTTCCTCATCTATCCCTGTCCATTCCTTTATTCCCTTCACCAATCCTTTTCTTATCCTTTACCTTAAAAGCAGGAAACGTATTTGCAGCGCCTTTTCTGTAACTTAAATATTGTTCTTAATGTTATGAGAAATTGAATTTCAGCCTCCAAATAAACGGTCAGAAGTCCTTTTTATCTGCGTCAATCTCGTAATAAACTTATCGGCTTCATTAAAAAAATAGGGGTGGCTAACCATGGTATAAAACCGTTCTATTTTTTTTTTATGTCATCGTTGGCATCGTTGGGCTACCACCGCCCATGAACATTTGCAGACCTTATGCCTCTCAACACAAATGGATTGCCGACTTATCATTGGAAAGGGCTTAAGAAGGGATTGACGGGAGGAATAAAGAAAAGGACTGGGAAAGGTAAGGAAAAGGATATGGTCCTCCGCCTCCCCCGCTCACCGAACGAAACACAGTAGCATGCTATCATTTCCTGTCGGTTTTCTATGGGGTTACTTCCCCGGTGCGAGCTAGCCTAATTCGTGTCGAAGCGTGCTAGACCTCCACATATCAAATGTATAAACGTGCTCAACTCCCACATATTTCTGGTCATCGCATAAAGAGAAGAGATCATTCACAAAGATTGCAACCCGCAACCGCCGAAGAGCCTTTCCGAGGTTCACTAGATATCTGAGGCGTTGTATTAGTGTAACCTGCTCTCAACAAATTGTTTGTCGCGCTGAACCGCCGCGTGTATGTGTATGCAGTGATGGACTGGACCTGGTCTGCCTTCTGCCTGGCTCGAGCAGGAGGACTCTTGACCGCGTGTTGCTGTGCCGCGTGTTTCCTTGGACGCTACTCCCTCATACACGGTATGTGCCGTGTGTTTCCGTCTTTTCGAGTTGTCCTGAATAAATAAATAAATAAAATAAATAAGTTACATTAATTAAACAAAATAATATTATAAATTTGTTTGCCATTTTTAAGCGTTACGAAACGAAAAAGAAATCCGACTTTATGGCACACTATTTTTGTACGACACTGTATTATGTTTTCTTCATGGATCTATAGCTGGTAAGATAACTGTACAAATACATATGACCAAAATTTACTCCCTCTCATGATACTGCTGAATTTCACTTGGACAACTTACAAGTGACGGCTTTGTACTGAGTGATATTCTTTTATATCTTGTATGAAGTCCTGTACGAAACAGATCTCTTGGTGATTAAAAGAATCCATACAATTTTTGATAATATGTACTAACTAACCGCAGTATACACGCCCTGTATTCTGAATTGCATAAAAAGTGCCTTCTAAATAAATGTTTAGTATATTTAAAATTAGATTTTCTAAGAATTGCAATTGCTTGAGGTGGCGTATGCGAGGCGACGGTGAGACCGCGGCGAGCTGGCGCGCGGCCAGCAGGCGCTCGTCGGCGCTCGCAGTGCTGCTCCGTAGCCGCGCGACTCCTGCCGCAGCTGGCCTTCACCTCGCTTCACTACCAGTGTATCATTTAATGTATGCATTTCCCGTGGATGTTATGAAACGTAGCTTAAATGATTGAAACAAATTAATAATAATTCTTTATGATGTCTCTTATAATTAATTAATATTATAATGTCGATACAAATTTTTAAGCATTATTACGCATTAAATTTGTGTTCAAAAAAGATAATGGGAAAAAAATGTCTTATGTCATTTTAATATCACACTAATATTATAATGTGAAAGTTTGTTTGTTTGAAAGTTTGTCCGTCAATCACGCTGAAGCTACTGGACGGATTTTGATGAGATTTGACAATTGAAATATTGAAATTATACAGACAGGGCATGTGCTGACTTGGGTGGTAGAATACTTTTTATCCCAATTGCCTTACGATAAAACAGGAATCTTGATATCCGGGTGGAGGCGGGACGTGCGTCTAGTTTCTTATATTTCTTTCATAAGCTGGAAGAGCAAAGTTTTGACGGTTCTACAAGTATACATAACAAAGCCATTCTTGCACTCAAAAAATAACCACAAATCCTTTCTGCTACTGCAAATCACGTGTGCGTACCGTGATGATTACACGATTACATCTTATTTGATTTGTATTGAAAATTTTTTAATGAATAATTTATGAAACACTAGCTGCGCCCCATGGTTTCACCCGCGTAAGTGCGTATCCGGTACGAATATCGGGATATCGGTTACCTATATGTTATTGCAGTTGTCCAGCTGTCTACATACCAAATTTCATTGCAATCGATTCAGTAGTTTTTGCGTGAAAGAGCAATAAACACACACACATCCTTACAAACTTTCTCATCTATAATATTAGTAGGATAGGATTTGTAGGATTATTCCAAACATAATTAAACTCGAACTAATTAGACATGATCGTCAGGATATTGAGAAAGGATCGCTACACGGGCGATGCGATAGTGATATTATAGCACGGATAGGTTTCCGCCGAGCGAGGCGGGCGGCGTATCGTCGGAGGCAGGATGTATCAGCGGATCTTCTGATACCTTGCGCCGAGGATCATTACAATTTCAAGCGATCGCAATAGTAGTATTATTAAATAGATTTAATTCTAATTCCCTTATCAGAATTAAATCAGTATTAATAGTTTGGGGCTAAAACGCATCAATGTAGTCTAACTAGCAGTTAAATTGGATTATCATTGGAGAAGCCTCAGTAAAACATAATCAAGTGCGCTTCTTGCCTTCAACTGGGGCGGAAATCTAAAAAACTAGGACTTTTGCAAATGTTTTGTGCGATCTGATTATTGAACACTCGTGTTTTTTTTTAGTTATATTTGATTATACAGGTAATCTCTCCTCTAATCTATCTTTCTACGTTAAATTTTTATGAAGAATTTACTCTGTTTTGAAACAATTAAAATTTAAGATTAAATATAATATTATAGATTAAAATGAAAATATCGTCTTTTATCTTTTCTATAATTATCTACAGAAAGTGTAGATAGATTCACAATATTG
>NC_052107.1:28779-28986 GCF_012273895.1 Zerene cesonia
CCCTGCACCCTGCTCACCGAAGGTATTCTTAATGAACTGGAATGAATTCATTGTATGCATCTCCTGCAAATTTGAGTCCTCGTTCAGAGCTCTACATGTCTAGCGTCTAGCGGACAGAATATCGATACTGGAAACAGCTTGAACGGAATAATCGCATTCCTTCAACTCCATCTTTAGGTAATTGATTGACGTTCGTGGTGGCTGCCT
>NC_052107.1:29986-31198 GCF_012273895.1 Zerene cesonia
GTGGCGGGGCCGGGGGCGGGCGGCGGCGTGCCGTGCGTGGCGGGCAGCGCGCGCGACCTGGCCGGCTCGCCCGCGCCCTCGTGCCGCCTGCACGACGCGCCCGGCCTCGCCGACACGCTGCGCCGCTGGCATCGCTGCCCCGAGATACACAAGGCCATCGACGGCATCAACTACATCGCTGACCAGACGCGCAAAGAGGAGGAGTCCACGAGGGTGAGAAACTTTATGAACCGAGCTTTTAGATAGATAAGATAAAAGATCGTTTGCTCTTTTTTTTTTTATTTAACATATTTAAAAGACTATATTGTATCTACCTCTATGTATAAATCTCGCTAAATATTTTGATTACTGTTCCATTTGACGCAACGTATTGAGGCTGCGCAGGTGAAGGAGGACTGGAAGTACGTGGCGATGGTGCTAGACCGGCTGTTCCTGTGGATCTTCACGCTGGCCGTGCTGGTGGGTTCAGCCGGCATCATCCTGCAAGCGCCCACGCTGTACGACGAGCGCGCGCCCATCGACGTGCGCCTCTCCGAGATCGCCTACACTGCCGCCAAGCCGCGCCCGCCGCCGCCGCGCTAGCGACGCCGCGCGACCCTCCCACCCGCACCGATTTACACAATTGTGTTTATTGTAAATAAAATTCTATGATAACTATAGTTTATACGACGAAATAACGTGATCGAATATAAGTCGAATTTCTTTTGATAGACACGAAATAAATCGATTGTTTACAACTGTTTATTTTATTAAGTCCTAAATACCTAAATCCTAAAGGAATTAAAAACCATCTTATAATAATCTGGTACTTTTCTAAATATAGATTTAGACTAGCAAACCAACAAACTTGTTTACATGTTATCTTCTTCTCCATAATTATTATTAAAGAATGACCTCGAAAACAAACCCAATACCCATCACGTGATAGGCTGTTAGGATCAAAAAATCGAAACAGCAATTTAAGAGCGACGTTCTATCATACTTTATGTATAATATTCTAAGGGACAATTTAAGGGAATCAGAAATCCATTAATTTATTATTAAAATCATATTTTTCATAAAAACAAAGAATTGAAGATATTGTATTTATGAAATTAAATTTATTTATTTATTTATTTTATTTTATTTTTTTTAAAGAAAACACTTTTCTACGGTTTGGGTTAGGTTAGGTTTTGGGTTAGGTTAGGTTTTGGGTTAGGTTAGGTTTTGGGT
>NC_052107.1:31475-31809 GCF_012273895.1 Zerene cesonia
CTTAAGAAGCACCCGCCATCACAGGGTGTTGTCAAGCTTCCTCTGGAATATTGTCCAGAGATCTTTATTGGGCTTAAATAAATTATGTACAAAACTATTTAATTACGAATCTGCTCTTAAAAAATATACAAAATAATAATAATATCAGTCAATAATATCAGTCAAATAATTGCAGTAATAATAAAACAGTACATAATCTCACAAAAAACACATAAAATAATTAGACAATTAAAAAGTAATTACAATTCATTTACAATTTTTAAAATACAATTTAGTACGGCACAACACTTAACTTAACCCTAGTATCACATTAGTAATATCACAGTTTATTGCG
>NC_052107.1:32809-35366 GCF_012273895.1 Zerene cesonia
GAAACAGCTTGAACGGAATAATCGCATTCCTTCAACTCCATCTTTAGGTAATTGATTGACGTTCGTGGTGGCTGCCTGAGTGCGTCCACATTTAGATTTTTAAAGTGAAACTTTTATAACGTCGTCTTAAAGTTTTTGGTCTATGTATCGCGTGTCGCGTGACGGTCGGCCGCGGAGTAGGGATAAAGTGACAGGCGCTCGTCAGAGCAGCCGAGGCCGATGTGGCGGCGTCTATAGTTCCATCAGCTGACCATCACTTTAATATTTATAATGCGAAAATAAGTTTCACTTTTACTGTTTCAAAACCACACAATCCTTTTTATTTGTAAATTTTGAGTCTTCAAAATGTAAATCCATTAATTATTAAATATAAATGTTTCTGTGATAAAGATAATTCTACGTGTGTACACGAATACAAAGTACCGTGTAACCAAATCCAAATGAGCAATGAGATGCCGCTCGGCCGCGGGCACTCCGCGTTACCAGCGAACATCAGTGCACAACTAAAGACGGCTTGTTTTTCAGTGTGACCTGTTGGATACAATTATAACAGTTGACTTGGAAATAGTAAAAAAATAGATTGTAAATGTAAATGATGCTAAATGCATCTGATTTCCACAAACATGGAAGGTTGTCGTAATACGAGGATTGCTTCTGCTATACAAACTATCACCACACTATTACAAAAGTAGATGGAAATATTTTTGCGCTTGCCTAAAAATTATGGGTACAACAGAATTTATTGCTATCAGTGTTATATTCGTTTTGCCAGAAATGTATTGAGATTATTTATTAAACTAACATTGAATAATTAATAACTATAACCTTATTCTCGGAATAACATTGGGTCTCTTCTGGTCTCGGGTCAGGCGCGGTCTCTATTTAATTTATGTACCATTGTAATATATAGCGGATGCTACTGAGGGTCGACTACCGATATTTAGTGATCCCGGCGAGGATCGGATTAATTATATATTAAAACCGTCTCTATCAAGTTTTGATTAAGGAATTTGCATAACACAATCAACACAGTTAATGTGATTTGATAATTTGTGAACACATGAATATCAGGTGCATCAGAAAAGTCACAACAACAATATCCGATTCCCGGCGGCGGGTGTACGCGCTGTACAGTCGCGCAATGATTGCGAAAGCAGAAATATTAATTATTTTCAGGAAACAATAACAAGGCAGTAAAGGGCCGCCCCGTTGCGGACGAATCGCAGCCGGCAGATGATGAGACTCGCATTAAGTAATCATAACTTTTCCACTTGAGTTTTATTGCCGGCGTCTTCTGCAACCCTACATTGCGTTGGTACCACTCGATTGTCTCGTATTCAGTTTTTTATTGCGTGCATCTTTCGATTATCTCTTTGGTATGAAATGTTCATAATATATATGAAAAGATTTATTTATGTAACGTTCTACATATTATGATGGTCGGCCCACGTTTGCAGAGCGTGCAGGTAGTTTCATACGACGCCCGTAAGTGAGTTAGATTGAGACCGTCGTTAATTAATGTCGATATGAATATGTTGTTGTGTCACAATGGGTCGTGTTCACATCGTAAGATCCGCATATACTGTTTATATTTTAACGACTATACATAAATAAATACGATTTAAGAATTCAGTCGACATTGGATTATATTATAAATTTGCTTGTATATATGCAATTCGATTATTACATAGTAAATGCATATTATATTACTTTTGATTGCTTCAGACACTGCATATTTCAGTAATTATACATTGTGGGCGTGTTGCATTATGGCATCGACGCGTCCGCCTCGCACGGACTCAGCGAGGCGAGCGCACCGTATGCGATATTCCGAGCCGAGCGTTCGGCGCGAGCTAGACATTGGCGCACGTCACGCGACTAACGCAATTCTATTTTTTTGTGTCATTGTATTTATTTATCTATGATAATTACTTTTTCTCAAAAAAACTAAACCATCTTCAAATTGTCGATTGTCAATTGTTGTAGCTCGTTATTAATGATATATGTTTAGTTTGGCTGAATAGTATATGTTTAGTTTGGCTTTACTTCACAAGACACATTTCTTTGTACTATCTCAACGCTGGACGCAACCGTTTCGTTAAGTAAATATTTTGTCGAGCAATTGATTCGCTTTCGTGTGTATCAGTAGTAATGGCAAGAAACAGTTCGTGCAGTCGAGCTCATAAGCTCAATGATCACCTAAATTCCCCAGAGCTCCTTGCAACATTGCAACGATATGAAAGTATAAGATGTCAGTAAACACATCAACCGCCGAGGTAGCTACTGCGGCAAGGTTCAAAGACACCATTGTCACGCCTCACGATCAAATAAAATGTCACGTGGCGGTTGTCGTAAGACGTAGTAAAAGATAAACTTTGGCGGTAATCTTAGCTGTAACCTAGCTCGCTTATCTAGTGCCCCCCTCACGCCCCTCGCCTCACTCCTCGGCGCGCGTCCTCACGTCTCGTCTCGAGCTCCACACCTCGCGGCGCTTCACGCTAGTTCTACATTAAGTTCAGAGAATGCATGGCTACTCGCTCAGGTGTAAAATTTTAGT
>NC_052107.1:35376-36404 GCF_012273895.1 Zerene cesonia
CCCTCGCCTCACTCCTCGGCGCGAGTCCTCACGTCTCGTCTCGAGCTCCACACCTCGCGGCGCTTCACGCTAGTTCTACATTAAGTTCAGAGCATGCATGGCTACTCGCTCAGGTGTAAAATTTTAGTTGAATAACTCGTATATATAATGATTACACATTTCGCTGGTGCATACGTTGACCGACGTCTCCGAGAGCCTGATAGTTCACGGTTGGTCTCTTTATATTCCCATATAGAAATTTCACTCTTGTAGAGCTTAGGTATGTAGCTATTACATTTAATTATATTTTGGGATTCAAAGAGATATGTTGTTTATCAATTTTTTTTTCAATATCAAATTGTTACCTAATTACTAATATGGTATTATATTATACGTGCTATGGTGTTTATATTTCAGAACAAAAAATCCATTATTAAGTTTGCAAGAAGTTGAAAGATTAACTACTAGGAAGCTCAGGGATCCCGTCAAAGGGGTGAGGTTGTCTCATCGCGTGACAATGGCGGAGAGTCACGCGAGCGTTGAACCGCCGACACGTTGCCCTCGTGTTTATGTGTTTCAGATACATTGCAGCCGGTCTTGCATACCTGCATTGCTATGCTATTTTTATTAGGATTATTCAGAATGTAACCCATGGATCTTATATGTCCTATATGTTCGGTACTAAGTATTAAAACAAATTGTGTTTCTACATGCAACGGTAAAGTAATTGGAATCTGGTAAAGAAATTTTAAGTCATCTGTTCCATTATATTATTTGTGAAATTATTGCAAATTCTCAAATCAATTCGCTGTTAAAATATTTTTATGGCTCATTGATACATATCAGATGAACTTTTAACACAATTTTAAGTAACAGTACGAGTATGCGGCACGTATTCATTAATTATGGTTCATGCGGCGTGTTGTTCGCACAGAACTTCTGCCACGACTTTGAAGAAATTCGGAAGAAAGCTGGTAGGGCCCGGGAGGGTGGCGCGGTGCTCAGGGTGCACGTGGTTGTGAGGGGCGCAGGGTGCGGGGTGCGGGGTG
>NC_052107.1:37404-39621 GCF_012273895.1 Zerene cesonia
AACACGGCAAACATTGCGTGGGGCGCGGTGCTTGTGCGTGCCTATCCCTCTACCACACCTTGAAACTGTTTCATAAAACTTTCTTATGTGTGCTCATGTAGAATTTAGCCATATTGATACTTTGTTTGCCTTCATTTGTCGTCAGGTCTCATCCCTACGAGCAAGGTCAGGGAATCTTTCCACCTTTCCAACCATCTACAATGCTGAAAATTCGATGAAGTTAAAAATTAAATTATTAAGTGTCTATTTCGTTTTCATTCAGTATTCATGTGTAATTCAAAATTCAGATTCATTCAAACCTTCGATGAATGTGACGACTGTCGTTAAAGATTTCGATTATAAGTACACAAGTTAAGTTCATCGCTCACGTAACTCCATTGCGAGCCGGCTAAAGCACGAGTGACGAGCACAATCAATCGTGCCTGCGGCCTGACGTGACTCGGCAATCCTATTCATTAATTCATTAGTACACAACAACTGCAACTCTACAACCAACTGCAACTCTAGGACCTCTAATTTTGTACTCGCATCAACTGGAGATTTGCGTGTATGTTTAAATTGTAAAAAGAATACGTCACTAAACATTTCCTTCAATAACTTTCTTTTTCAGTGAAAGCGATAGAGAAGGAAAAATTAGAGACAGCGAAGGTGATAACAATGAATCCTACTCGGTTTCTAGTATCTCATAGCCAATACAAATATTCGACTATTAAATCCACTTATTCCCGAGTGCCGGACCGAATTGTCAGGAAAGTGTCAAATTATAGGCCGGACGTCTCTCCTTTACGATAAATTATATTGAGCTTTGGATAAATTCAGGTGTTCAGTCGTAAAGTGCTAGCTTTGCTCGGTCGGTCTCGGGGGGATCCAACTGATGAGAGTGAAGACGAGACAACTGCAACACAAAGCGTCTGGTTGGTATTTAGGGGATGTTTAATGAGCCAACCTTTACTTCAATCGCATCGAGAACGTGTAGGGAACAGGAAAGGAAGACATATTATTATAGTGGTAATAGGTAATTTTAATTAATGTTAAGTTGTTATATGTAGACGACCTTATAAGCATTTAAAGTGAAAAGTGTTTAATTCGTCCATCACATGATGTAAGAATTCGATCCGTTTAGTTTTAGGGCTTAACTGTAACAACAAATACGTAGGAATTTGTTTTTAAATTGCTTATTAGCCGCGCGGCTCCGTGATTGTGTCCGAAGCTAATGAGATTTGTGTGGAACAAGGAGAGTAATGACGAAATAATACCGCTGCCGCGTTCATTTCCACGGTAATGAACATTTTTGTTGTGATGCTGATGTAACTTTATAGCTTGGAAGTACCATCAAAGCTTTTTTTAACATTTTACTACATGATGTATTTTTAATAAGAGGACACTATATTATTATATATATATTATCTATAATCTCTTTTGCTGAAAGTAAGCAACATTAGGCTCGCTTTGTATAAAATCCTATAGTCAGTCCTCGTTAACACAGTTTTTTCCATGGAGACACTTAAGTGTAATTTAGTTGTGCATTGGTTGGAGAGGCGATGTCATCGCGTCGCATCCGAGAGTCGATCGCGCTTTCTCGCGGAGACATTAATCGCTGTCAGAGGCGCCATTAGCGTCGCTTCAATTTGCTTTTGTTCATTTGACAGATTTTAAAATTGGAGCGGAGTGGGCCTAGCCCGGCGCGGCGCTTGGCGGACTCGAGCAGATTGCAGCCGATAAGGGCAAATTAACGAGCAAAACAAGTATGTAATAAGTGCGTACGACAACTTTTCAAGACCAACTTTTAAATTATTTTATACATACGACACATTCGTTTTTCGTTTTGACGTTATACACTCATTTCCTCTAGTAAGAGAATATACCTACAGGATTAAGTAAGTGTACAATATTTTTCTCATCGAAGTTACTCGATTATTGCTTCTGGGCCCAAAACAGGATTAAAAAATATCAATTTAATATGATTTGCATGGTATTCAGAGAGGAAAGAATACAGTTTAAAATTTCAAAATTACTATGTTAGGATGTGACAATGGTTGTGTTTTGGAAAGCCTTGCGAGGTTAATTTACAATCATATAAGAAGTTGTTGTATTTTATAAGTGTTGCATTTTATAAGTGGCAAAAAATATAATGTTACACTATCTAAAAATAATATAATAAATCTGGGGGATATTCAAAGTCTAATGCAAGTGAAGGTAACAAGACATATCATGCAT
>NC_052107.1:39631-40874 GCF_012273895.1 Zerene cesonia
CTGCTCCCCCGCCGTCGCCCGCAGAACCGCAGTAGAGGATAAGGGAAACGTGCCGAATTGGAAGTTAGTTCATTTGGTTTGGTGTGAGGGCCGATCGTTAGAAGGCACGTACTGTGTCCGAATTGCCATGTGCTCCGCTCGCGGCACCGACTTTCTAATATTATTCAAGCGATTGAGAGAGGGCGGATTTAAAATTTACCTTTCATTGATAAAATTGCTTAGGACTCAGGGTCTGCTTGATACCTTGTACGGAGCGCATAGTAATTTTAGATACAGCTATCGATGGATATCGGATTGCTTGGGACACACATTGATGTTCCTAATCTGCAATATTGTTTAAATTTTTTTGATGGAATAGCGACGCCCATTTGGACAACTGATGTGCAGGCTTTTGCATCAATGGAGAGCGGTAACACGAAAGCAAAAAGAGTTATATCTGCACGGCGCGGCCGCGCGGCTGGGGCTTTGCGAGTAGGTTCACAGGGTTTTATTTTAGATTTAAAGGCGACTAACCAGCAGTGAAATTACCTCTTACACGATATAGGAGACAGGGAAGTAAGAACTGCGTGTATTTTTATCAATTTTACTACAAGGGTGGTAAGTACCTACGATAAGGTCGGCAGCCCTAGGAGGGGAGGCGAGTAGAGTAGAGTAATTCGATTCGTGTCGCGTTTTATGAGTGCAATGAACGAGCTTCATTTACCCGAGTGGCACCGTGGTGGCTCGCACCCGCACGCACACACACGCACACACACGCACACACACGCACCCGCTCGCACACACACGCACGCACCCGCACGATACGCTTGTTGCTAACGAAATAAAAATCTTTATGACGCTTTACTTTGTTTACATCGTTGTTCCTAAGGTAAATAGGAAATGATGGATTGAATGGCTTATTCGGAATTAATTTATAATTTCTTTTGCAGACACTCTATTTTTATTATTCTTCCAATTTATAAACCTTATCTATTTTTAAGGTAAATTAAAACGAATGAATGAAGCTAAAACGTTATAAGTATATTATATTACAAAATATGCTTACAACACAATCTTCAGAAGATTTACACTTCATATTCCATGGTCGGTATAGTTAATTATTTATATGAATGTTTGTTCCTGTCCAAGTTTCGTTCCGATTTATGTCTATAGGTAAAGAAATAATTTAGAAACTAGCTGGTGCGCGGTGCGCGGGCTGCAAGCAGCCCGCGTGGATTTTTGCGTGGACCAGTATTATCAAGAC
>NC_052107.1:41874-44453 GCF_012273895.1 Zerene cesonia
TGCACCAGCGAAATGTGTAATCATTATATATACGAGTTATTCAACTAAAATTTTACACCTGAGCGAGTAGCCATGCATTCTCTGAACTTAATGTAGAACTAGCGTGAAGCGCCGCGAGGTGTGGAGCTCGAGACGAGACGTGAGGACGCGCGCCGAGGAGTGAGGCGAGGGGCGTGAGGGGGGCACTAGATAAGCGAGCTAGGTTACAGCTAAGATTACCGCCAAAGTTTATCTTTTACTACGTCTTACGACAACCGCCACGTGACATTTTATTTGATCGTGAGGCGTGACAATGGTGTCTTTGAACCTTGCCGCAGTAGCTACCTCGGCGGTTGATGTGTTTACTGACATCTTATACTTTCATATCGTTGCAATGTTGCAAGGAGCTCTGGGGAATTTAGGTGATCATTGAGCTTATGAGCTCGACTGCACGAACTGTTTCTTGCCATTACTACTGATACACACGAAAGCGAATCAATTGCTCGACAAAATATTTACTTAACGAAACGGTTGCGTCCAGCGTTGAGATAGTACAAAGAAATGTGTCTTGTGAAGTAAAGCCAAACTAAACATATACTATTAATAACGAGCTACAACAATTGACAATCGACAATTTGAAGATGGTTTAGTTTTTTTGAGAAAAAGTAATTATCATAGATAAATAAATACAATGACACAAAAAAATAGAATTGCGTTAGTCGCGTGACGTGCGCCAATGTCTAGCTCGCGCCGAACGCTCGGCTCGGAATATCGCATACGGTGCGCTCGCCTCGCTGAGCCCGTGCGAGGCGGACGCGTCGATGCCATAATGCAACACGCCCACAATGTATAATTACTGAAATATGCAGTGTCTGAAGCAATCAAAAGTAATATAATATGCATTTACTATGTAATAATCGAATTGCATATGTACAAGCAAATATATAATATAATCCAATGTCGACTGAATTCTTAAATCGTATTTATTTATGTATAGTCGTTAAAATATAAACAGTATATGCGGATCTTACGATGTGACCACGACCCATTGTGACACAACAACATATTCATATCGACATTAATTAACGACGGTCTCAATCTAACTCACTTACGGGCGTCGTATGAAACTACCTGCACGCTCTGCAAACGTGGGCCGACCATCATAATATGTAGAACGTTACATAAATAAATCTTTTCATATATATTATGAACATTTCATACCAGAGAGATAATCGAAAGATGCACGCAATAAAAAACTGAATACGAGACAATCGAGTGGTACCAACGCAATGTACGGTTGCAGAAGACGCCGGCAATAAAACTCAAGTGGAAAAGTTATGATTACTTAATGCGAGTCTCATCATCTGCCGGCTGCGATTCGTCCGCAACGGGGCGGCCCTTTACTGCCTTGTTATTGTTTCCTGAAAATAATTAATATTTCTGCTTTCGCAACCATTGCGCGACTGTACAGCGCGTACACCCGCCGCCGGGAATCGGATATTGTTGTTGTGACTTTTCTGATGCACCTGATATTCATGTGTTCACAAATTATCAAATCACATTAACTGTGTTGATTGTGTTATGCAAATTCCTTAATCAAAACTTGATAGAGACGGTTTTAATATATAATTAATCCGATCCTCGCTGGGATCACTAAATATCGGTAGTCGACCCTCAGTAGCATCCGCTATATATTACAATGGTACATAAATTAAATAGAGACCGCGCCTGACCCGAGACCAGAAGAGACCCAATGTTATTCCGAGAATAAGGTTATAGTTATTAATTATTCAATGTTAGTTTAATAAATAATCTCAATACATTTCTGGCAAAACGAATATAACACTGATAGCAATAAATTCTGTTGTACCCATAATTTTTAGGCATGCGCAAAAATATTTCCATCTACTTTTGTAATAGTGTAGTGATAGTTTGTATAGCAGAAGCAATCCTCGTATTACGACACCCTTCCATGTTTGTGGAAATCAGATGCATTAAGCATCATTTACATTTACAATCTATTTTTTTACTATTTCCAAGTCAACTATTATAATTGTATCCAACAGGTCACACTGAAAAACAAGCCGACTTTAGTTGTGCACTGATGTTCGCTGGTAACGCGGAGTGCCCGCGGCCGAGCGGCATCTCATTGCTCATTTGGATTTGGTTACACGGTACTTTGTATTCGTGTACACACGTAGAATTATCTTTATCACAGAAACATTTATATTTAATAATTAATGGATTTAGATTTTGAAGACTCAAAATTTACAAATAAAAAGGATTGTGTGGTTTTGAAACCACAGTAAAAGTGAAACTTATTTTCGCATTATAAATATTAAAGTGATGGTCAGCTGATGGAACTATAGACGCCGCCACATCGGCCTCGGCTGCTCTGACGAGCGCCTGTCACTTTATCCCTACTCCGCGGCCGACCGTCACGCGACATGCGATACATAGACCAAAAACTTTAAGACGACGTTATAAAAGTTTCACTTTAAAAATCTAAATGTGGACGCACACAGGCAGCCACCACGAACGTCAATCAATTACCTAAAGATGGAGTTGAAGGAATGCGATTATTCCGTTCAAGCTGTTTC
>NC_052107.1:44617-59481 GCF_012273895.1 Zerene cesonia
GGGGGGGAGCACTAATTCAATAGCGCGGTTGCTCGTTAGCCGCTCGTCTGCGGCCGCGCGCTGACATGTAAACAGGATGCGTCCGGACTTGCACTTGTGCGGATGTTTGTTCGCTCTGATCTACTTAAATGCTTCTTTTTAACTTGAAACTTTGCAGCTGACAGAACGTCTTCAAATGCATCGGTCTCGTTAAAAAAATAAGATGTTTTTAAAATGTTACGTTGATGACAAGTTGCACACACACACACACACACATTCCAGAATGGCAATATGGTAGTCTGGCGATATTCGTTTTTTGAAAGAATGCAGCATTTAAACAGACAATATTGTGAATCTATCTACACTTTCTGTAGATAATTATAGAAAAGATAAAAGACGATATTTTCATTTTAATCTATACTAGCTGTGACCCGCGGTTGAAACCGCGTAAGTCCGTATCCCGTAGGAATATCGGTATAAAAAGTGCCTGTGTTATTTCAGTTGTCCAGCTATCTACGAAGCAAAATAGTATTATTATTCACCAATAGATGTCAGGAAAAAAAACACGAATAAAACACGAATATGACATTTTCTAAAAAAGATTCCTAGCTAGATCGATTTATCGCCCCCGAAACCCCCTATATACTAAATTTCATGAAAATCGTTGGAGCCGATTCCGAGATTCCAATTATATATATATTCCAATTATATATACTAGCTGTGACCCGTGGTTGAAACCGCGTAAGACTGCTGCGTAACCGTATCCCGTAGGAATATCGGTATAAAAAGTGCCTATGTGTTATTTCAGTTGTCCAGCTATCTACGAAGCAAAATAGTATTATTATTCACCAATAGATGTCAGGAAAAAAAAACACGAATAAAACACGAATATGACATTTTCTAAAAAAAATTCCAAGCTAGATCGATTTATCGCCCCCGAAACCCCCTGTATACTAAATTTCATGAAAATCGTTGGAGCCGATTCCGAGATTCCAATTATATATATATATATATATATATATATATTCTTGTATATATATATATATATATATATATACAAGAATTGCTCGTTTAAAGGTATAAGAATATTACGTTTAATTTTAAATTTTAAATGTTTCAAAACAGAGTAAATTCTTCATAAAAATTTAACGTAGAAAGATAGATAAGAGGAGAGATTACCTGTATAAACAAATATAATTAAAAAAAACACGAGTGTTCAATAATCAGATCGCACAAAACATTTGCAAAAGTCCTAGTTTTTTAGATTTCCGCCCCAGTTGAAGGCAAGAAGCGCACTTGATTATGTTTTACTGAGGCTTCTAATGATAATCCAATTTAACTGCTAGAGACTACATTGATGCGTTTTAGCCCCAAACTATTAAAACTGATTTAATTCTGATAAGGGAATTAGAATTAAATCTATTTTATAATACTAGTCCTGCGATCGTTTGAAATTGTAATGATCCTCGGCGCAAGGTATCAGAAGATCCGCTGATACATCCTGTCTCCGACGATACGCCGCCCGCCTCGCTCGGCGGAAACCTATCCGTGCTATAATATCACTATCGCATCCCCCGTGTAGCGATCCTTTCTCAATATCCTGACGATCATGTCTAATTAGTTCGAGTTTAATTATGTTTGGAATAATCCTACAAATCCTATCCTACTTATATTATAGATGAGAAAGTTTGTAAGGATATGTGTGTGTTTATGTGTGCTCTTTCACGCAAAAACTACTGAAACCACGGGGCGTTTCATAAATTATTCATTAAAAATTTTTCAATACAAATCAAATAAGATGTGATCGTGTAATCATCACGGTACGTACACGTGATTTGCAGTAAGGATTTGTGGTTATTTTTTGAGTGCAAGAATGGCTGCTTTGTTATGTATACTTGTAGAACCGTCAAAACTTTGCTCTTTTTTCTTTGAAAGAAATATAAGAAACTAGACGCACGTCCCGCCTCCACCCGGATATCAAGATTCCTGTTTTATCGTAAGGCAATTGGGATAAAAAGTATTCTACCACCCAAGTCAGCACATGCCCTGTCTGTATAATTTCAATATTTCAAGTGTCAAATCTCATCAAAATCCGTCCAGTAGCTTCAGCGTGATTGACGGACAAACTTTCAAACAAACAAACTTTCACATTATAATATTAGTGTGATATTAAAATGACATAAGACATTTTTTTCCATTATCTTTTTTGAACACAAATTTAATGCGTAATAATGCTTAAAAATTTGTATCGACATTATAATATTAATTAATTACAAGAGACATCATAAAGAATTATTATTAATTTGTTTCAATCATTTAAGCTACGTTTCATAACATCCACGGGAAATGCATACATTAAATGATACACTGGTCGTGAAGCGAGGTGAAGGCCAGCTGCGGCAGGAGTCGCGCGGCTACGGAGCAGCACTGCGAGCGCCGACGAGCGCCTGCTGGCCGCGCGCCAGCTCGCCGCGGTCTCACCGTCGCCTCGCATACGCCACCTCAAGCAATTGCAATTGTTAGAAAATCTAATTTTAAATATACTAAACATTTATTTAGAAGGCACTTTTTATGCAATTCAGAATACAGGGCGTGTATACTGCGGTTCGTTAGTACATATTATCAAAAATTGTATGGATTCTTTTAATCACCAAGAGATCTGTTTCGTACAGGACTTCATACAAGATATAAAATAATATCACTCAGTACAAAGCCGTCACTTGTAAGTTGTCCAAGTGAAATTCAGCAGTATCATGAGAGGGAGTAAATTTTGGTCAAATGTATTTGTACAGTTATCTTACCAGCTATAGATCCACGAAGAAAACATAATACACTGTCGTACAAAAATAGTGTGCCATAAAGTCGGATTTCTTTTTCGTTTCGTAACGCTTAAAAATGCCAAACAAATTTATAATATTATTTTGTTTAATTAATGTAACTTATTTATTTTATTTATTTATTTATTCAGGACAACTCGAAAAGACGGAAACACACGGCACATACCGTGTATGAGGGAGTAGCGTCCAAGGAAACACGCGGCACAGCAACACGCGGTCAAGAGTCCTCCTGCTCGAGCCAGGCAGAAGGCAGACCAGGTCCAGTCCATCACTACATACACATACACGCGGCGGTTCAGCGCGACAAACAATTTGTTGAGAGCAGGTTACACTAATACAACGCCTCAGATATGTAGTGAACCTCGGAAAGGCTCTTCGGCGGTTGCGGGTTGCAATCTTTGTGAATGATCTCTTCTCTTTATGCGATGACCAGAAATATGTGGGAGTTGAGCACGTTTATACATTTGATATGTGGAGGTCTAGCACGCTTCGACACGAATTAGGCTAGCTCGCACCGGGGAAGTAACCCCATAGAAAACCGACAGGAAATGATAGCATGCTACTGTGTTTCGTTCGGTGAGCGGGGGAGGCGGAGGACCATATCCTTTTCCTTACCTTTCCCAGTCCTTTTTTTTATTCCTCCCGTCAATCCCTTCTTAAGCCCTTTCCAATGATAAGTCGGCAATAAATTTGTGTTGAGAGGCATAAGGTCTGCAAATGTTCATGGGCGGTGGTAGCCCAACGATGCCAACGATGACATAAAAAAAAAAATAGAACGGTTATATACCATGGTTAGCCACCCCTATTTTTTTAATGAAGCCGATAAGTTTATTACGAGATTGACGCAGATAAAAAGGACTTCTGACCGTTTATTTGGAGGCTGAAATTCAATTTCTCATAACATTAAGAACAATATTTAAGTTACAGAAAAGGCGCTGCAAATACGTTTCCTGCTTTTAAGGTAAAGGATAAGAAAAGGATTGGTGAAGGGAATAAAGGAATGGACAGGGATAGATGAGGAAAAGAATACAGGCCTCGGGCCCCCCACTCACCTACTTAATATACCGAAATTGCCAATATTGGTTTCAGGCACATAATTAAATTAATACTAAATAAAATTTTGTGTTAGTGAACACTGCTATATAGGTCGAATACCTCATGGAATCGCTATAAATATTATCTCCTCAACGTGAGAAAAGATTTTATGTTCTCACCAACCACTTATGGAAGTTTGTATTCCTTGTACGCTTTTGTGATAACAGTAACATTCCCTGGCCATTGGTAAGAATATTGTAGTGCGGGGCTTCAGCGCTGCGCGGGCAGGCTCGCGGGTGTGGGGCGCGAGGCGCGCGGTGCGGCGGGCGGGAGCGGGGGCGGGGGCGGCCAGCAGCGGGCGGCGACGAGTGGCGCGCGGCAGTCGCTCTCCAGCGAGCGTCGCGACTGCATTGCTCAACGCTATACCGCTCCGCGCCGCGCCGTTATCATGAACTGACACGCGACATCGCTGACTTCAACTCGGCTATTCCTCTCGACTCTCCTGGAAACTTCAGTGAATTGTGACTTAGTGAAATTATATGTAATTATAGTGCTATTATTATCTTGTACCTTGAGCTAATGGAAAAATATGAAATTCAAATAACTGAGGAGACTTGGAAATCTTCTTCAAAATACACTCGCATGGAGTAATAACATATACCCGCTTTAACAAACTTTGGCCTATTTAGAATATATCGCACGCTTTTTATAATATTGTCATAGAATAATCGTATCAATTTTAAAAGATTTCTCAATAGCTATGACGATGGTCTCTAGTCTAGGATGTAATATTGAAAACATGATTACTAATGGCTATTTAGAATATGTAAAATGTAATATTGTATGAAGTTTAAACGAGCATTGTTTAATTAAAGGTAAACAGACCCCACACAAAGATAACACGTATCAACCTTAGCAGTAAGGTAACTAAGCAATTTGTATATTATACCTAAAAACTTAATTGAAATCCAAATTCGGATTACGGATACCCAAAAATACATTTATGAAAATGATAAAGTAAATAGAAAAGTTGGAAACTCTACTTCACTGTAATTACTTAAATAATTTTTGATCTGTTCGGAGAAACAATATTCAACATTTTTAGGGTTCCGTACCCAAAGGGTAAAATGTCTGTCTGTCCATCTGTCATCATGCGGTATCTTATGAACCGTGATAGTAAGACGTTGCAATATACAGATATAATGTATTTCTGAAGGCGCCATAACAACAAATAATAAAAAATCTGAATTAAGGTGCAGTTGGTATGATCATAAATTGAACGGCTGAATCCTTAATATCGCAATTCCTACTCGCATTTGACCAATTTTCCAGCTACTTCAATAAAAGGTGCACTTGACCACGATGTTGCCTGCTGGTAAAGGTAGCCCAGCGCCCTATTGATCGTGTGATTAAATGTAACTATTTGTTTTTGTTGTTTAAATCCTTTTAATTTCTATTTTCGCAATCAATTATAAAATTGTCGAGAATTGTGAAATTCCATTAAACGAGACATTCGATGTAATTTCGATCGAGGAAATAGTTTGCTATATAAAGATTTCATACAACTGGAAATAGCTGCCAATTCTTGGGTTTTACAAGTCTTCTAAACACTGACAAAGTTTCCAGACTAGCGTTTCTCAGAGCGATGGGTGAGCTGCCGAGAGCCCTTCACGAGCTGAGGGCACTACCTCACATCTGTGACGGGGCCTAGCAAATCTCGTTTCGTCCATGCTTTGTTACTACGTCAACAAACATGTTCATACCTTATATTTCTGACAAAATTTACTGAGTATACAATACTTTTTATAGACGAAAACAACATTTATGTTATGAACTAACTTTCCGCCTGCGGTATCGTTCACGTAGTCGAATAAAATTCCCATGGGAATGAAATGTTTGTCCATGGTAAAATTAAGCATATCTCACGGCATAATTTTACTCATAAATGTAGAAAGAAAGAAAAAATATGCCCTGTGCAGCCAGGAAAATGTTCGCCAATTTATAAGAACATTTAACACGGAACAAGTCTCCGGCACGACAGCGCGTAGTTAACGTAATTACTTGAACACGTGCAGTTGCGACTTCAAAAGAATACTTGAAAAACTACATTTTTCCCTGGAATAACTAAAACTTGCCATGTAAAATATCATGTCAGACTTTAGCCTGCTTCCATGTAGATTCGTTGTAGATCTTAATTTGATTTTGTTTAACATAAGAAAAAATAATTTAAAAGCTTTTAAATGGTTTTTGGTATTACTTTATAAACATTTCACGACGTCATAGATAAATCAATGTACAGGAAAATCCTTCACCGAAACTGTCTTTTTTATATAAATATTATGTCAAAAACTAGCTTGTATATGTACCCGCGGATCTGGAAGCCGCGATCGTCGAACCTTACCCGGTTAAAAATAGGTAACTATGTATACTTTAATCTGTCTCTGTCTGTGCATATATTCAATCAGCTGCTTGTGTCGGAAACAATAACAAGTATGCATCCAGGCATTTTTACACAGGATTACGTTTCTCATACGAGTATAAGTGGGATAAGCTAATTGATTGGGTTTTGGAATATTGCTAAGAAAAGCTAAAAAATATATTTTTTTAGAACCCTAAGTAAAATCATGTGTAACGGAGGAATCTCAAGGATTTGTATATTTTCTAAAAGCTAAAAATAATGCAATACTAAGTATTTATTTAAGATCATCTTCACTTTATGAAGTGGATAGCAAAGAAGACTCGGGTCAAATGGGGTGCGTATTTCAAATTCCCAAAAAAAAAACTCTGTTGTCCGCTGATGCATACAGCGAGCACGGGTCGTTATTGAAACAAACGGTTATAAAGCAAAGCCCATTTCGTAGTGACGGCTCGACAAATCTGCGATAGCTGTGCGAATGCACGAGCAGACCGACCTTGCCCTTAACTCGACCACTTATACAGTATGGAGATAATTTTATGAGCTCTTAAAAATTTTAAATATGAAACCTGTCATTATTACGCGTACATTTATAGAGACGCGTACATAATATGTATATTATATAGTCTTCTCCTTAAAAGGTTTTTGCGAGGCGGGATTCAGCCTCACACATAACAGGAAAAGCATAATATTATACGGAATAAATGCAAGCTGTATTATGTCCACATAAGTTGTTTTTGCCTAAATTAACCGCGGCGAGTTTATTGATACTCTTTCTTTACGATCCCTTTTTATTTTTTACTAGCTTTCCTCCCGCAGCTTCGCTAGCGTGGACTACAAAACTTTGTACTTCCTGGATTTTCGAAGAAGATGCAGTATGACTATTTTTATTACTTTAGAATTTAGATGCATATTCTCGTAAAATTTTTATTTTAGCAAAAACTTTATTCACAAACCGCTATTTTGTACACTCATTCAATTACATATCAAGAATTGATTTTTTATGCTCCGTTTACATATTAAGCGGATAAAGCCATCTTTAAAAAATTTTGTATATTTTTTCAAATAAAAATATTACGTATAAAATAAAAAAATATTGTTGTCACATAAAATTTTGTCTAAATTTGCCCATAGTTGTTACGTAATTGACGCACATACAAGCAGAAAAACAAACACAAACCAATGTTTTGGGTTCATAAAACATCCATTTTACATAGCAAAGACTCTTTTAAAAAAATTGTTATAATTAAGTAATCAGTTCCTGTTATGTTATATTATGTGTAAATAAGGTTGTTCTTGTACTGTATTTTACAATCTCTGTTATCACCGAACCGTAAATGACGACGCGGCGTCGCCGTGACAACGCGCCCGTCAGCCGGCCCGCGAGCAAAAGACCAAGCAACTCAAAATGTTGACTCTGTGCCAACAAAACAAAATAATGTATAGGAACTTCTTATGTTTATTTTCTGGCGTGTTACTACACACATCCACGTAATTACACTAACAAAAATTTGCTCAAAATTCAAAAAGTATTAGACTTAAAAGATTAATCAAAAAACCAAATCTACACATATTTTATAAATGAAAATAATAATGATGATGATGTAAATAATTTAAAATTATCATGATACACAAAATTTAAACCACGTTCTTTAATCTCACTGCAAATATAACAAGGACAACCTATTTTTACTGCTTATCTCAAATTATAATTCTACTGACAAGTATTTTACCATAGTCACCTCAAATGTCTATGAAATATTGCAAGCATATGTAACGTTCAGTGTGCTGCAATGACATGAAAGAACAAACATCCCCACACTACGAATTTAGAAATTAGCGCGTAACTAACAGCCACGGTGTTTGTCAGAGTATCCATTAAGTCCATGTGTTGTGGTTGTTGCATCCGGTATGTTAGAGCCATCTACTTATATTGGTCGAAGGTTAGCGCGAGCTACCGAGCTGGTGGTTCACCTGATGGTAAGCTATCATTACCGCCAATAAACATATGTGCAAATACCCTCTCTTTTAAGAGATAAAAGATAGTCGATGGGATTCAAGGAATAAACTGGCGAGGTAAACGCAACACTGTAACTTTGCCATGCTTCTATTTCACGTCGGTCTTTGCGGGGCTGTGGTACCTCCCCCGGTGAGAGCTGGCCCCTTTCGTGCCGAAGCGGGCTCGACTCTAATTGCGCAATTGGTTATTTTTTCAAACGACGTTTTTATTTTGTTAAAACCGTTTCATTAGGACCATCCCTATTGTGCTCATTTCGACATTCATTGGATTGAGTCATATATTTCCCATATTTTTTCCACACGAATTCATCGTTCATGCATTGATGAAAAAGCCTGATGTTTCCTATAAAATAGGCTTGACCTTGTTTAAGTGGCGTTTAAAGAATCCACCTATATACATCATTCGAAAATTCATATTTTTCAATGTGATTGTTGCCTAAAATTTGCTTTGAAATTTCAAAGTACTGAAATTTATTTAAGAAGTTTTCTTGAAAATACCTCAAACAAATATTTAAGTGGTTATAATCTGCTTTTTATTATTTCAATGTAATGAGTTAAACGTTAATATTTAGAAACTTGTTTGGAATAACGTTTTCGCTGTAAGTAACTCTCACCAATGTACAAAACCAATTGTGGGGGAGCCCACAAGGTTTTCGCATTTACTTCTAGTACGTCAGATTAATATAAGAAAAAAGTACCTCATTTATTTATAAGTACTTAATATAGGACAGTGCGCCCAGGAGCGATCGTCAGATGAGCGAATTTGGGTAAGAAGTCCCAATTACCCTATATTAAGAGTGCGTCTATAGTAATTAATATTTCCCTCCTCCGTGGTCAGGAAACCACCACGAAAATCTGGTTGAATCATTTTATTTCAACTTTATTTATTAGATTACTTCTGTGGGTTCCCTACCGGGAGTTGCAAATAAAATATGATTTAATCCCACAAATAATTACGTTTAATGCTCACGGTACGTTACAATATATAAGCGTGAAATCAAGCGCACATTCGTCGTCCAAGCTAGCCGAGATGTCTCTGTCCTAGGCTCGCGAACATCCGCTACGGCCAGCGCGGGCGAGGGGGTGAAGGGCACGCAGAACCGGTTGTGCGGCTGGTCAGCTGGTCGCCACAACTTCCATGGAAGTGTATTATTTACGTGGAAAAGTAGGATTTATTTTTTTCTATTGTCTCATCTATAAATTGTAACAGTTATACTAATAATCATGGCCTGACCTGATGGTAAGCGCTACCACCGCCCATGAACATTTGGAGAGGCGTAAGGTCAATTGCAGACCTTTCGCCCCTACAAATGGATTGCCGACTTTAATTGGAAAGGGATGAGGAAAGGATTGATGAAAGGAATAAAGGAAAGGACTGGGAAGGGTAAGGAAAAGGATATAGGCCTCCGGCTCCCCCACTCACCGTACGAAACACAATAGCAAGCTATTATTTCACGCCGGTTTTCTGTGGGGGTGTGGTACTTCCCCAGTGCGAGCTGGCCCAATTCATGCCGAAGCGTGCTCGACTACCACAATTAACAACTACACAACTACACTCCTACAACATGAATCATAGAATAAATAGTGAATAAATAGTTTTCTTTGTAAAATTAACGGACAAATAGAAATTCAAATAAAATAGCAGCAATAACCGCGATTAACTTTTTATATTACCCTTTTATTTCCTTATAAATATACCTAGTTTCAAAACAGAAGAATGCTATCCATACAAGTTGAGCTAATTAAAAAACCTATTAAAAGTAATGTTTGTTAAGACTAAGTTGTTTGGCTGATCTCTTGGAGTTCCACATGGTGAGTTCCAAATCTTCGAATCTTCTAAGACAACAGAAAATGCCCATCCAACTGATGTTTAGCACGACGTTATTCCTGTACATGTTATTGGTACTCTAGGAGTAGCATATCAGGTGTTCCAGCTCTTCAAATGTAAGCAGAAAATGCTCATTACGTGTAACAATTGTTGTTATGACACATTTTATGTCCATATTATAGTTTAGTTGATCTGTTGCGGTTCTGAATCAGGTGTTCAAGTTTCCGGAATAAAGTATATCCTACATGTTGCTCAGACTTAATACCTATACAAATAAAACATTCCAGTAATCCTTGAGGTTAGCGTGTACAAGCCCACAGAGAAACAGTCTTTTTTGTGATTCGTATTCTACTAATTCTTTTAAACCACCTTCAATAATTATATTTTTATTAAATTCAATCTACATACACACAGTTTTTCTAGTGTTTTATTGTAAATAGATTGAAGTTTGAAGTTAAACAGAGGTCAACCACACACATAATCTTGATGCTAACTCGCCCTCCCAGAAGTCGATAACTAAAGAAATATGTTAATAAGCAGAGAAATTATTATGAACTGTATGTAACACATACTATTTACTTGGCGTTATACTTAATAGAACTAACTGTTATTTAAATAATCATGAAGGACTGGCTTTTCAACGGCTTCATCCGTGTAGTCAAAGAAAATTCTAAAAGGAATTAAATTTTTCACCGCTGTAAAAAGTACCATGTATCTCTCTTTAGCCCCCTAACTATATTCAGAAAGAATCATACAAAAATCGCTCGACAGCGCCGTGAACGAAGGATATACAAAGAAGCGAACACATTTTCGCATTTATGATGTGTATTAATTTTTGTAATTGACCTCCCTATTGTATGGTTAGGGATGGGCCGAACATCTTTTGATATTTAGTTTAACCGAATTCGGGCGGCTTGAACAGAACTTCGTCATTTGGCTGAAATTCGGTTATAAAAATATATGTTACATTAAACAAATCCTTTATATACTTTAAAAGGTTGAGCTTTCATATGTTAATAAGGTAACTTTACATGCAATTTAAATCTTAATTTGAATATAGCATGGAAAATAAATTGTGATAATCCTTATATAAGGAGTAATAAATTTGATTGTGCGTGCTGAGGCTCAACCAATTAGGTGATCCTTGTTTGCAGCGTGTGAGCAGTGCAGCGGAGCGCGGCGCGTGGGGCGCGGGGCGCGGGCTCGCGGGGCGCGGGGCGCGGCGCGCGGGCGCGGCGGAGAGCGGGCGGCAGCGGCGGCGGGCGGCGGCGGCGGCAGGCGGGGCGCGGCGCGCGCGATGCGCTGACAACATGCGCGCGCCGACATGCGTGCGCGCGCTCTGCCCGCCCGCGTGGCGCGTCTGCTGCTGCTGGCGCTGCTGCTCGCCGGTAACACGTCGTCTTATATTGTTTTGCAATAGACTCTATAGTCTCTAGGTTATTTATGTACACATTTAAATGTGGGTAAAGTATTAAGTGTGATGAAAAGTATTTACATCAGCGCTTCCGTTAACAATGAAATTTGTGTAATAGGCCTAGATGAGGTGAAATAATTTGAATGGCTTAATATAATTTTCCAGGGTGTGCCGGCAACCCGGACGCCAAGCGGCTGTACGACGACCTGCTCAGCAACTACAACAAGCTAGTGCGGCCCGTGCTCAACGTGAGCGACGCGCTCACCGTGCGTATCAAGCTCAAGCTCAGCCAGCTCATCGATGTGGTGAGTGCTCCGACCGACGGTCCGACCGAGGACCGACCGACGGTCCGACCGACGGACCGACCGACCGACTCACTCTTCTACACTTTCTACACTCTCGGTTCTTATTTACCATCCAATTTTGTTTCAGAATTTGAAGAATCAGATTATGACGACCAATTTATGGGTCGAGCAAGTAAGTAATAGTAATTTAAATATTGAAAACCTTGTAATATGAAAATGTTACAAAAATGTTTTATTTTTCTATAAGCTCCGCATATTTTCTTTACAAAAAAATAACGCTTGCAGAGTTGGTACGATTACAAATTATCATGGGAGCCTCGTGAGTACGGTGGTGTGGAGATGCTCCACGTACCTTCAGATCACATTTGGCGTCCTGACATAGTATTGTATAATAAGTGAGTACACTATTGTTCAATTATAGTCATTACTTCAGCCTTCAGCCATTTATACGACATCCTATTACTACTAAATAGGGCCTGGTCTGTCTGGGAGACTTTAAATAACCATCCTCCACAACAGAAAGGGCACAATTGTGGTTTTGAGTGTCAGTAGAAGAGGCGCTCACTAACGGTGCCGTATGTTCTCAGTGCGGATGGAAACTTTGAGGTGACATTGGCTACGAAGGCGACGCTGAACTACACGGGCCGCGTGGAGTGGCGCCCGCCTGCCATCTACAAGTCTTCTTGCGAGATTGACGTCGAGTACTTCCCTTTCGATCAGCAAACCTGCATAATGAAGTTCGGCTCTTGGACTTATGATGGTTTTCAGGTTACTGTTACTGACTGTACTTTAAATTATATGAATTTATTAAATATCTTTCCAACTAACCGCATTTCCATTTGTAGGTAGATTTACGACATATCGATGAAGTAAAGGGCACAAATGTTGTGGAATTAGGAGTTGATCTAAGCGAATTTTACACTTCCGTCGAATGGGATATATTAGAGGTTCCGGCAGTAAGGTATTTTCAGATCTATTTATTATGAATATTGATTTTTTTTGCAAAGCAATCAACATCTGTTTTTCGCAGAAACGAAAAGTTTTACACGTGCTGCGATGAGCCGTACCTGGACATCACGTTCAACATCACGATGCGGCGCAAGACTCTGTTCTACACCGTGAACCTGATCATCCCGTGTATGGGTATCTCGTTCCTGACAGTTCTGGTGTTCTACCTGCCGTCGGATAGCGGTGAAAAGGTGTCGCTGTCCATCTCCATCCTGCTGTCGCTGACTGTGTTCTTTCTACTGCTGGCGGAGATCATCCCGCCGACCTCGCTGGTCGTGCCGCTACTCGGCAAATTCGTGCTCTTCACCATGATCCTGGATACGTTCAGGTATGTATGCTTTAATAGTGTTAACTGGCTAGCTCATTAATAGCATGCTTTTCCACATCAATCCTCTAGTGTAATTTATCTCAAAATGACGTCTGCCATCTATGCATATTCATTCAAATCTGTTTAATACGTAAGAGTGAGCGTGTGTGTTGCAGTATATGCGTGACGGTGGTGGTGCTGAACGTGCACTTCCGCTCGCCGCAGACGCACACGATGGCGCCGTGGGTGCGCCGCGTGTTCATCCACGTGCTGCCGCGCCTGCTGGTCATGCGCCGCCCGCACTACCGCCTCGACCCGCATCGCAGCCGCTTGTGAGTTTCACACGCCATGTTAATAAAAAAAATATACGAAACGTGTGCACTTTTATGACGATGACTTCTTGAATTGTTAAAAATATCTCAGAAAGGGCTGGGTCATAGGTCAGGCCTCCGCCACTTGGCCGTACCTACACCGATGAGTGCCTACCACATTGGCGATCGCCGGCATTCGCCGTCGCCGCAGCGACACTACACTGTCACAGAATAATAACTTCACTCGCGCTTGCGTAATAATAATATTATCTTTAAATATAAACTATCATTAACTATATTAACTATATTATTATCTGTGCATAATAACATGAATCCAAACTTGTAAATCAAAATAAAAAACAGTACCTAGGTACCTACTTCAAAGCTTTTTTTTTTGTTTCAATGACCATCCACCTACTTTTGTATTTTATATTATCGTGTGTAGGTTTGTTTTGTTTTTTTTTCACAAATGAGAGATTATAATATGCATAATATGCATAATTCGACGGGTAATCATACACATTAAATGTATGATGGAATATGTGATCACGTTACTGACTGTCTCGGCTCGCTAATAATATAATAGAAATATACAACCCTACCGCCGTAGGTATCTCGCCACTCTGCACCAGACAGCGACGAAAAAAGCGGCACGACCTAGGTAAATATCTCGGTAGGCACTGAGCGCTTATGCGAGATGAATTGATCTTTGTTGCATAGTAGCAAGATTCGCTATTTCTATGAATGATTACTGGAAGTGCTGCTTCTGTACTTGCACTTTGTACGGTCTTCGTAATCACGTTGCGCGCTGTCAGCATTTTACGCCGATACGCGACATTTTAGTATTACATTCAGTTCGCATTTCATCACCATACAAATCACGCGTTCTCATAACCATTAATTTAATTAAACATTATAGAATTAAGACAATAAACGGATTATTGTACTTAATTCTTTTATTTACCAATCATTCCAAAACAATCTGTACGGGCCCTACAACCCCGTACACGCTTATTATTATGTGCTTAGGTATTTCCTAATTTTACCTGTTGTATTATATCTTCTATCTACATACATTTTAAATTTTTCATCAAAATATTACGTAAAAGTATTCGCCATGTGAACTGGTATGTTATCAATACATTTCATAATATATATTGTTATTTAAATTGTTGATAGTGAGCAAGGACAGACGAAAAATGAAAGACTTTTGAAGTTTTTGTACTTTATTGCAAGTCGAACAATAAGTCAATTTAACAATTATATATTTCGCTCTATATAGACCGAAATACATTCGAAGACGACATTAAAAATTTTGTGAAATGTACTTATAGAAGGTTTTTTATATGTTCTGCAGCGCAGGAATAATCAGCAGTGAGGGCTGGTCGCCGGCGCTGGCGGGCGT
>NC_052107.1:60481-63540 GCF_012273895.1 Zerene cesonia
TGTGTGTGCGTGTGTGTGCGTGCGGGTGCGAGCCACCACGGTGCCACTCGGGTAAATGAAGCTCGTTCATTGCACTCATAAAACGCGACACGAATCGAATTACTCTACTCTACTCGCCTCCCCTCCTAGGGCTGCCGACCTTATCGTAGGTACTTACCACCCTTGTAGTAAAATTGATAAAAATACACGCAGTTCTTACTTCCCTGTCTCCTATATCGTGTAAGAGGTAATTTCACTGCTGGTTAGTCGCCTTTAAATCTAAAATAAAACCCTGTGAACCTACTCGCAAAGCCCCAGCCGCGCGGCCGCGCCGTGCAGATATAACTCTTTTTGCTTTCGTGTTACCGCTCTCCATTGATGCAAGGCCTGCACATCAGTTGTCCAAATGGGCGTCGCTATTCCATCAAAAAAATTTAAACATTATTGCTGATTAGGAACATCAATGTGTGTCCCAAGCAATCCGATATCCATCGATAGCTGTATCTAAAATTACTATGCGCTCCGTACAAGGTATCAAGCAGACCCTGAGTCCTAAGCAATTTTATCAATGAAAGGTAAATTTTAAATCCGCCCTCTCTCAATCGCTTGAATAATATTAGAAAGTCGGTGCCGCGAGCGGAGCACATGGCAATTCGGACACAGTACGTGCCTTCTAACGATCGGCCCTCACACCAAACCAAATGAACTAACTTCCAATTCGGCACGTTTCCCTTATCCTCTACTGCGGTTCTGCGGGCGACGGCGGGGGAGCAGCGATGGACGCGGGGGTGGGGGGGAGCGGGCGCCTGATGTATGATGAGATTTGGCGAGTTTTAAGAGAATTAGATAGAAGTGAATGGTCCAACACGATGCATGATATGTCTTGTTACCTTCACTTGCATTAGACTTTGAATATCCCCCAGATTTATTATATTATTTTTATATAGTGTAACATTATATTTTTTGCCACTTATAAAATGCAACACTTATAAAATACAACAACTTATTATATGATTGTAAATTAACCTCGCAAGGCTTTCCAAAACACAACTATTGTCACATCCTAACATAGTAATTTTGAAATTTGAAACTATATTCTTTCCTCTCTAAATACCATGCAAATCATATTAAATTGATATTTTTTAATCCTGTTTTGGGCCCAGAAGCAATAATCGATTACTTCGATGAGAAAAATGTTGTACACTTAATCCTGTAGGTATTCTCTTACTAGAGGAAATGAGTGTATAACGTCAAAACGAAAAACGAATGTGTCGTATGTATAAAATAATTTAAAAGTTGGTCTTGAAAAGTTGTCGTACGCACTTATTACATACTTGTTTTGCTCGTTAATTTGCCCTTATCGGCTGCAATCTGCTCGAGTCCGCCGAGCGCCGCGCCGGGCTAGGCCCACTCCGCTCCAATTTTAAAATCTGTCAAATGAACAAAAGCAAATTGAAGCGACGCTAATGGCGCCTCTGACAGCGATTAATGTCTCCGCGAGAAAGCGCGATCGACTCTCGGATGCGACGCGATGACATCGCCGCTTCAACCAATGCACAACTAAATTACACTTAAGTGTCTCCATGGAAAAAACTGTGTTAACGAGGACTGACTATAGGATTTTATACAAAGCGAGCCTAATGTTGCTTACTTTCAGCAAAAGAGATTATAGATAATATATATAATAATATAGTGTCCTCTTATTAAAAATACATCATGTAGTAAAATGTTAAAAAAAACTTTGATGGTACTTCCAAGCTATAAAGTTACATCAGCATCACAACAAAAATGTTCATTACCGTGGAAATGAACGCGGCAGCGGTATTATTTCGTCATTACTCTCCTTGTTCCACACAAATCTCATTAGCTTCGGACACAATCACGGAGCCGCGCGGCTAATAAGCAATTTAAAAACAAATTCCTACGTATTTCTTGTTATAGTTACGCCCTAAAACTAAACGGATCGAATTCTTACATCATGTGATGGACGAATTAAACACTTTTCACTTTAAATGCTTATAAGGTCGTCTACATATAACAACTTAACATTAATTAAAATTACCTATTACCACTATAATAATATGTCTTCCTTTCCTGTTCCCTACACGTTCTCGATGCGATTGAAGTAAAGGTTGGCACATTAAACACCCCTTAAATACCAACCAGACGCTTTGTGTTGCAGTTGTCTCGTCTTCACTCTCATCAGTTGGATCCCCGCGAGACCGACCGAACAAAGCTAGCACTTTACGACTGAACACCTGAATTTATCCAAAGCTCAATATAATTTATCGTAAAGGAGAGACGTCCGGCCTATAATTTGACACTTTCCTGACAATTCGGTCCGGCACTCGGGAATAAGTGGATTTAATAGTCGAATATTTGTATTGGCTATGAGATACTAGAAACCGAGTAGGATTCATTGTTATCACCTTCGCTGTCTCTAATTTTTCCTTCTCTATTGCTTTCACTGAAAAAGAAAGTTATTGAAGGAAATGTTTAGTGACGTATTCTTTTTACAATTTAAACATACACGCAAATCTCCAGTTGATGCGAGTACAAAATTAGAGGTCCTAGAGTTGCAGTTGGTTGTAGAGTTGCAGTTGTTGTGTACTAATGAATTAATTAATAGGATTGCCGAGTCACGTCAGGCCGCAGGCACGATTGATTGTGCTCTCACTCACTCGTGCTTTAGCCGGCTCGCAATGGAGTTACGTGAGCGATGAACTTAACTTTTGTACTTATAATCGAAATCTTTAACGACAGTCGTCACATTCATCGAAGGTTTGAATGAATCTGAATTTTGAATTACACATGAATACTGAATGAAAACGAAATAGACACTTAATAATTTAATTTTTAACTTCATCGAATTTTCAGCATTGTAGATGGTTGGAAAGGTGGAAAGATTCCCTGACCTTGCTCATAGGGATGAGACCTGACGACAAATGAAGGCAAACAAAGTATCAATATGGCTAAATTCTACATGAGCACACATAAGAAAGTTTTATGAAACAGTTTCAAGGTGTGGTAGAGGGATAGGCACGCACAAGCACCGCGCCCCACGCAATGTTTGCCGTGTT
>NC_052107.1:64540-76000 GCF_012273895.1 Zerene cesonia
TCGTAAAGGTTGGGCCTCTGCGAATGCGCTGCCCGCTTTTTTGGGATAAGGGAAAAGGAATGGATTAACGACTGGAAAAAAGGAACGGAACTGGGACGGGTGAGGAAAAGGAAACGGGCCTCCGGCTCCCCCACTCACCGCACGAAACACAGTGGCATGCCACTATTTCACCGCGGTTTTCTGTGGGGGTGTGGTACTTACCCGGTGCGAGCTGGCCCAATTCGTGCCGAAGCGTGCTCGACTCCCACAATAAAATGTAAACGAGAGGTAAACGAGAGATGAAGTGAGGCATGTGTACCTCCACCGGCCACTACACAGCTCGACGCTACGCGCTGTATACATATGCGCAGTTCTACAAAGCGAAGATTCGCTCTCGCTTTATTTTCCATCGTCCTTTGTTATCAACGTTAATGTTTGGCAAGTTCGGGGAACTTACCGCGCCCGCGAAATGAGAAATTTCACGCTTTAATAAAACAGGAAAAGCTGGTTCATCTTTTGATACAACGTCCGCCGCCTCCGCCTGCCGCCCGCTGCCCAACCCGTTATTCGAGGAGACTATGAGCTCTATTCAAATAAACAGGAACACTTTACTCTACCGTCGTCACTTGCTATTTCGATACATAGTAAATACAATATTAATAACAGGACGGTCTCTTCTCAACTCAGCATACATCTGCACGGGAAATTGCGTTTGTGACCAAGATAATTCTTAAATACTGTAACACGCGGTAGCACGCTGCCTGCAGCCTGCACGCCGGCGCGCAGGGCCGACCCTCTTCACTGCGAGCACTCGAATTCTCTCCATGCATATTTAATTTGCGCTCCCAATATTTTGCATATATTCACTATAAAATTGTGCGATTTACATATTCAAATTTTCGACAAGAGCGTAGTTCTGGTATTGTTTTTTTAATTTTTTTTATATAAATGGCTCGTTTAGTGTAGGCATTTGAATGGTATAAAAACAGTCATCCATAACAGCACGCTGTTGATCCTAGAAATTAAAAATACTATCTAGATGATCTATATAGATAATCTATCTGCTTGACTATGATACCATAAGCACATGATTTAATTTCGTACGATTTGTACGAGGAACACAATGTACTTTGTACAGAGCACCAATTATGACGTCAATTTCGAAAATCGAGCGGATAAGAGCAGTTTCGGGGTATTTTTGTATCGATACAGAAATGGGTATTAGAAAATGGGTGATCGTAAGGAGGGTGTGAATAATGAATAGTGCAACGTTCGCGAAGCTTTCACTTACCATTTTAGTTATTTATACACCGGCGGCCGCGCTCACATATTGATGGGCGGCTCGCGCCTCCCAAGCACTATCCCGCTGCCATCACGAGCAGGTGAATGTTTAAGCACGCCGGTTATCGGCTGCTACGGAACCGTACTTCGCTGTTAAATTTCATTGATATTTCAATGCTTCCCATTGACTGTAAAATTATACCAGCTTGAAACATAAAGCAATCGATCAATGGTAAAGTACATTCTTTATTAACAAGACACTACATGCAACAAAAATTACGTATAAGTCATTAAAATTAAATTTAAACTACGATATGTTTAAGCTTTAAAGGCAAAAAACAAAAATCTCAGTATACAATTAATCAATATAAAATAACAATAAATACAACACAAAAAAGTATATGTTTGATGAATGGTTTTACCACACATTAGACATAACTATAAGTATATTGCATTTGAGATTTCCGTAGAATCACCATACCTAAGGTAGGTAATTTCTTAGAATAAATGCGTTTGAATACGTATTATATCCATAATCACAATATGACAGTGCTGAAGGGACAGTAATTAAAATTCATGATCATGTACAGATATTTATCAAAATATCTTAAGAGTCTTGGAATCGAGCGTATTGCGATAAATAGCACGTGGAATTCTATCCGGAATGCTGTTGAACGTGCGATCTAATATCGAATAACGGAGCCCGAACCGAATAACTCTGTAATATCGAGACGAGCTGCGAGCTCGTGCGAGCGGTGTGCGGAGTGTGGAATGTTTCAGTTTGGAAAGCAATTCCCGAGATTCAAGCGTCGAGATCGACACTGACGCATCGCTGGAGCCACGACAGCTTCACCTTTTAATAATGGAGCTCGTTAGACTTCTAAATGCAAAATTTACAGTAAATAACGGTACGTGAAGAGAAAAGTCGCAGAGTCCTTTAGCACTTGGACTACCTTTAGGTGTTGCCGCTTCATTCCGAATAGGTCGGATTATATTTCTTTTTTTAAACTAATTTATTCAAATTGTATTTGATAATTAAATGTGTAGTACGTGTTCTTGTAAAAGGTAAATTAAAAAACGCTAACTCCTTTCTGCTACGTGACAGTGCCGCGACCAATTGCCAGTATATTTACACTTCTGTAATAGGGAAGGGCTGCCCGACGCAGTTCCGTCAGCACGCACTGCGAAGCGGCGGGTGGAGGGAGCCGAGGGAGCTGATCGAGTATCAATCACTGGAAGCGCTCCTCGCGGCGCCATTACACTTTAATTAAGGCTCATTCGCGATTTCTCCTAAGAGTGATCCCAAAGAATTTGAACTTAATTGAACCGCCTGACTCGAGCTGAGTCTGCTGATACTTCGCTAGGGTTGTAATGTGGCTGAGATTGCGAATTTCAATTCGTATAAATTTCTCTGGGGGCATCAGATCGTGGTTTTCTTGTCATAGTATCACTCTTGTATTATCCAAAAAAAACAAAAGAATTATCAAAATCAGTTCATAAGCGAAGATGTTCTCCACGAACACACATTAAAAATTAATATCTGTTGACTGTACATTGATATGTATTTAAACAGTCGAATTCATTCTCTTCATTTAGTTTTTAAATTGTTTATAAATGAAAAATAAATTGTCGTCAAATTGTTTTCTTTAATGAAATTTATTTATTCAATCCACTTGCTGTATGCAAAGTAACACAGGCAGGTAGATAGATATACCAACAAACATAATATTTTTTAGTAAATTGCCTCAACTTGGCTTTGTTCCGTTCGCTTTTGTTATGGAAATAGAGCGATATTGTCGATCAGCTTTACAAGAGACCCCACCCTCGACGCCTTTCTCCGGCGACCTTACTCTTGTCTATGGATTGCTTCTTCAAAAGACTTCAAAGGTGACGGAACAAAAGAATCACACCTGATGGTGTTAATGCGCTTTCTGACGCAGTTCAGGGCCGCTTTATAGAAAAAATTCCAGCCGCCTCATATTCGTTTAAAATCCATTATTTTAGTCTGATCATGTGGAGGACAACCAGTAACAACAATTCGAAAAACATTTTATAACCAGCTAGTAACAGAAAAATCTCTTTTGGCGCGCGGCGAGACGCGTGTAGTTGCGCGTGTGGTAGCGCTTACCATCAGGCGACCCACCAGCTCCATTGTCGACTATGACATAAAAAAATATATATTTATATATATATAATTTGCATACAATTAAATACTTACCATAATTTTGGTACGAAAAAACTGGATTATAATTTTATAATGAACATACAATAATTTCGGTACATTGTTGAAAACCAAACATAGGTGAAGAGATGCGGCGGCCTGCGAGGTGCGAGGCTCGTAAGCGGCTTACTGTGCTGGTCGGCTCTCGGCTCCCGAGGCGGGTCTCACTAATATCGTCACTGGACTGTCCACCGGCACCGCTCTCAGTATCGTTAATAACAAAGCGATTTAACGTCTCTATTATGAACCCCTCACGCTCTGGCGCGGTTTGCGGTAACGCAATCAAGGTGGAATGGCATATAAGATTTATTCCGTTCCGTTTATGTGAAATAATATTTGTTTAGGTAATTTGTTTTTTAATCGCTATCTTACGTTATGACATTAATAGGATATGTATATAATACGTAATTTCAAATATGACGAGATTGTGGGTCAAAATAGTTTCTAAAGAGGATTAATACGTAGCAGACTTCATTTTACGCTACAGAGAATATCAAAACCCACTGGTGTGTTTGCAATACTATTGCTCTTAGATATAATTATATATTCTACGTTTAAAAATAGACAACATTCAACAGCTAAGGAATGAAACCGTTTCACCATGTGTAAATGAGAAAATCATTTAACTTATCAAAAAACATCGTAAAGACACAATTTTGCAAGAAAATAGCATTGTTAGTTCACAAAAATAAAATTAGCATTCACAGCGAAACGTGAGCATTTCTGTGTCAATAAGTCGAGATCAAAAATTCATGGAGCGGAATGTGTAGGCCAGGTCGCGCTGGAGAGGGCTGAAGAGGGCTGAATAAACCAGTTAGTGACAAAGGAATGAAATATGGAAGGAAGGTATTTGCGGCAGTTTAGCGACGGGCCGCGGCGGAGCGCTCATGCATGCGTAATGCCGCGCTCGCCATGCTAATGCTGGCCGCCGGCTGCTGGCGGGCAGGCTTGTACGCAGCGGTGTCGCATGACGCATCCATTACACACCACTCATCGAACTAACAGCCTAAAGACTCCTTCACAATGACCTCACTTCACTATCATTTTAGAAACAACTTAAAGACTGTAATGTTATCACAGAATTTTAGTTGGAACTGCATAAAAGTAGTTTTGATACTATGGGTACATAAAGGAAAATTTATTTCATAAGAATGTAATTATTGTTAAAATTTTACCCAGTGATGGCTTTAACATCTATTCAGATTGATAAACAATTTGGTAGATAAATTTTAGTCATTTGCTTAACACCTTGCCTAATATTAAATTCTCTAGCTGAAATATACCATAATTGCGCAACTACTTTCCAATATCGTTTAAAGCCGCGAAGTTTAAACTTAAAATATATTGAAACTGAAACAAAACGTACATAAGCGGCAAAACTTCAGAAGAAAATTCATTGTTTGAATACTTTTCTGCATTTTATTCAATTTAACTTCAGTAGAGTCAGATGCAGTAGCGAAGCGATTGTTCGAAACATAAGGGTTAATTGCGACAGAGATCGCTTTCAAGGATTCGAACACTAATTTAGATCGACGGACTAGACGCAGACTAAAAGCGGTGAGCGTTACTCTTTCTATTTCCAGGCTAATCGATAGACATATTGTATTCGATACAAGATTCTCTATTTCCTCGTAGACATGTCTCATTCCTAAAAAAGTAAAGTACGTTCTTACCTTATTTAGTTAAGCATTTGCATTTCACATCAGCGCAATTCATGAAAAATGTCAGGAGATATAGGCACGTCGCAGATGCACGTAATGCGCTTTGCGATGCCATAACTTTATTATCGGTGATTAAGTGTCGGTAATGCGGTGCCGCGGCGGGCGGGGGTGTCGACATACGAAAACCACCACTTTAATCACATATTTACAACGGTAAAACGATCTTTTGTATCTTTGCAGTTTTATAAGTATTTAATTAACGAATAATTACTAATTTAGCTTACACCTAACTAGAGAACCCACATTATTTTATTTTGGGAATCGACCACGACTTGAGCCAACTCGCCCCGGGAAGGTACCACACCCCCTTACCTTTCGAAAGTTGGCAACACATACGCAGGGGCCCTACGAATATTCATTGTCGATCACCACATCACCTGGTAACTTCAAGCGAAACAATAATCATCATTGGTTATGTTTATCGTTTGATTTGTTCTTTTATTTCATGATTCATGTTTGCCCAGCTCTTCTTACAGTGAGTGAAAGCGTAACATAGTCGTAGCGTTAAAATCCAATCATCTCCGGAAGGGACCTTATCACAGTCGTGACGTGTGGCGGCTGAACTTGTTATTCAGCAAGTGAATCGTCAGCTCAATTATCGTCAGTGAATGTCCACTGGCAATTGGTTCCTTTCTTTCGGGCGGCCATTTAATTAGGGTCGGGCGTGAGGCGGCGCCGGGCGGAATGCTAAACTAGCGTGCGAGGTTAGCTGAATCGCGGAACGTGTCGGAGCCTACACTCTGTACGGCGGCGACGTTTTTATGTACAAGTAAATTGGTGTTCTGTTTGTACTACGAGTATCTAGCGAATCCAATTTTTAAAGTTTAGTACGATCGATACAAGCAATGATAAAGCTTCACCTCTTTCAAACTCAACTCGAATTATATTATTACGTAGGCGTTTAGTAGGTAGGTATATGTTGGTTATTTCTAAGCATTTGCTGAAAAACGTAATGTATATTTAACTTTCATTCGCGTACTGCGCAATGTTGTAGCGTTTATGCTGCAAAAAGCGCAATTTGAAGACGCTACAGAGCGATACAGATGCTCATCGTATAATACTCGCCATAAAAATAATCATTCTTTGATAATCTTAAATCGTTACACAAAATAAACACACAGCCACGGTCCATTTCTAGACAGTCAAATGTTTCTTAATCCTAATCAATCTTAAATATTAGCCCACTATTTTATGTTTTATTTGTTTCCTTGGTTTTATATATGTTTGCTGGTTATAATGGAACTCCATTATGATCCCGTTGTATTTCATCCGTGACTGTGGAGCGGCGCCTTCTCATTGGCTTGTATTCTTTTACTTCAATTTATATCGCTTTAATACAATTTTCTACATTCCTGACCCACACTTACTTTATATTCCGCGAAGTTGAGATCCCTTCTATGTCGCAAACGATTCATATAAGATCATAATCGTGTCATGAAAAACTGCACTATGACTTATAAAATGCTAGCTTACCGACCACCAGTTTGCCCATGTTGTCCAAAGAAATTACTATGAGATGAGGTGATGATGTTTTAGCACGCTAAAAAGATGTCTTTGCCAGAGTTTAGCTTCCAAAATGTCTCCAGACACAAAGTTACAACATAAAACCGCCCTGTAATGACGTGTAATAATAAAAAAAATAAACACAGTTTCGCATTTATGGTATTGAGTCAGGATTTGTTCTAAGGTTCGCCTGTGTCTTTCTTTTGAAAACGAAATTAATTAGTAAAGATATAAGATTAGGATATTTGACGATCGCGGTTTAATAGCATTGTAAGAAATGTATTAATGATAAACTAATAACATAATCCAATACCAGAAATATTTTTGGAATTATGAAATTCAATTCATTTTTTATTTAAATTGGCCGACAGTCCTTCAATAGTTGAAAGTTTGCTACACGGTCACTACTTAACGGTAATTATAATGAACACAGATGTTACGAGCTTAACAAAAGATCCATTGTGCGGTGTCTCCGGCTGCTTGGAACAAAAGGCGGCTTAACAACTTTTTCACTTTTACATCGAGCATACAACGAGCGCGACGAGATAGCTCGGATAAATGGTTTCACTGAGGCACCTGCGTTCGGAGCTAAGGAAAATAAAACTGGCCTTCTTTCAGATCTATTTGTTAAGTAAATGAGTAAAAAGTTCTTTGATACTCTCGCTAATTTAAACGTAAATAACGAAGAGCAAAGTTACAGAGAGTAACACGCAAACAAATAAAGCGAAGCAAGTTTCGTGCGGAGCGCGCTGAGCCTGGCCATGTTTGCGAAAGTGGAAGTTTGAAGCGTCTGCGACGTTGACGCTCGGCCGGGAACAATGAGCTTAGTGTACACTGTACAGTATAGGTACAGGGTACAGGACGCGCAAATAGCACAGAGCTTTATGTAATGAAATTGCTTTCTGAACTTAGTTAGCTTACAAATCAATTCGAATCGACGTGATTTTTGAGCAAACCGCGGCCTTATTCAAGCCTTTCTTTATCTGTGCTTCGGTAAATAGTTTTGTTTGTTTAACTAACTGTTTGTTGCGAGCTTGCTTGCGTGGTCAAAGGATATTCGTATGGGACTGAGATGATACAACGCATTAAAAAGGAGGTTATACCGTTCTCTAACTATCTATTTTCAGATCCAAAAATCATACCAAAAAAACAAACAAACTTTCGCGTTTGGTAATATTAGTAAGATTGAATAACAATATGATGTAGAGAACGGAAATCAATGTATGTTATCTAATGAAGCTTAGATATTCTGAATAATTTATTTTGTGTAAGAAACGTTGGACGCGATAAATCATATCACTCAACTAAAAACTTAAACAGATTTATTATATCCAATGTAATGCCAACAGTCAACGAAATTTTAATGAAAATTGTATAGGATCTCCCGATTCTGCTCAATTACCCAGTGATTGCATTTAACCCGCTGTAAAGCGAGTCATTTTTAAAGTAAAGTCTTGTATAATAGGGGTGTTTGCGACTTTAGGCGCTCCGCGAGGGCCGAGGCATTGGGAGGCCCACACCAATGATAAATGACTGCGGAGCGCGCGCCTGAATAAATCAAACATTATTAGCGAACATTTTATTTATCTTTGCCACAATAAAGCGTTTTATGGCGGATTATTATATCATCATTACTGTATAACATCCATAAAAAGCCAGTAAAGTCCGAATATCTCAGAAATGTATAATTTGCTCTGTGTACTGTCGGCCAAGGTGTAGAAGAAAGAACAGGAAATATATTAAGTCATTTTAGTGATAAACACGACATTCATAAAGTCGTTATCAGAATAAGTTCTTAATTAAAACATTCCGTCACAAGGAGCGAAGTAACATATTTATATTTAGACAAACAATATCGCAGCTCGTAACGCGAACGTGTAAATAACATCAAACGCCATTAGGCGATGTTAATGAATTAATTAGAACCGAAATGAACAGGAATCACTGGCCCGGAAGGTTTTCGCGAAAAACTGTCCCCTTTGTGCACCTTTGAGCTGGGACAATTATGTAAATGTGTTCCGTCGGAAGGCACTAAGGACATTATGATAATGGTCTTTGTGAGCGTGCGGCGGGGGCGGGCGACGCGCGGAAGAGGCGCGGGCGACGCGCGGACGACGCGCGGACGAATCGCCGCGGTTTTATTTCATTGGCCACGGCTCAGGACACATAACATAAACACAGCGACAATGAGAGTCCACTGATGCGAGTATCTACGCTCGTTTGTTGCGGTTGTTAAGTCGCTGAGGAGCACATTGTGGCGAATGAAAGTAAGAGGAAAAGTGGCATATTCTTTTCTACCTTTATTGGATTGCATAAAATACAATCCTAGATAGCATATTTTAGCGGCGAGAAAAATAATATCAGCGAAAAAATTCGCAAAAGGATTTAAACGTTGAATTCAATTAAGGATATTATGTCGAAACGATTCATTAAATTTCATTCGCAGCTCCGGAGCTCACTAGATCTCTCTCACATTAAGCGTTATTAATACAGTTTTACCGATGCACTATTTGATTTATCACTATAGTTTATTGATAGATGGAAACATTTGTGTGAAGCAATCATTTTCATTCTATATTATACATTACTCCCAGCTTTTACCCAATAAGTTTTTGCTAAGAGCTACATAACTAGGATTTACAAAAATATCTAATATTCTTGTTGTTCAGGAACATCGCGTTATTTCTGTTTTTATGCAACATATTATCTATATTCATCTATAGAACAATCTTATGAAGAGATGCTCGTTCGTAATTATTATCAAACATTCGAGACGTGCTTATTATACAGAGTTTTAGAGATGGAGACCGATATGTCACTATTACACCCGCCTATCAGAGTGCAATATGAAAAGAAATGTGACCTTAATCAGTTCACTTCCCGTGTGTTTCAGTTTTACTGACAAGGAACTCGCAATGTAGTTTCACATTCAAGGATAACGACTATAGCTTGTGTGCGGACCCGTTCGCTGATAGCACACCTAAGGCAGCGGTCTGCAGCCGGCCGCCGACATCCGGCCGACTCGCATTGTTTCATAAAATCACTGTGATTACCATTGCAATTGTTATCATGCTAGTTTTAGTGAGTGCGTTTAAAATATATATCGCTATAAGCATTTACGTTCCAATTAACAGTTTCATATTCATAAATTAGGCTGGCGCTCGCTCGAGCACAGTTTGCTGAAACCAGTAAATTGATGAAACAGTCCTAAAACATGCCGTTGCACTTTTGTTAAATAATAAAAATGTAATATTTATCATTTTCTGATAATTAATGTATAAATCAAAACTTTTCAAATATACTACATGTCGGCGCAAAATTATTTAAGTCTTAGCTGATTACTTTTAAGTTAGTTTTTGAACGATTATTTTGTTTACGGAAATCACGTTGTAGAAGGAAATAGTTGATAAGTTAATCGGATATAGTTAATCCATTTTTAAGTGGTTGTAGATTCGTATTGTAATTGATTTTGGCAATCGATTTAAAATTAAACGTTAGTGTGACATCCGCACAACAATTCAAATTATTTGTGGCAAATAAATCAAACTATTGTGAAATCGTTGACACAAAATTATAATTGGAATATAATAATAAATAGTGTTTGGCAATTTGTAATAACTATTGTGATTTTTGTAGAAAAAGTGTTCACTGAGAGATATCACGAGTATTTAAAACACGCCGTTAAGATGACGCGGGTCATTCTTTTGCGTGTTAGTGTTGTAATTAATTATAATCTGATGACTTCCAAATTTGTTATTTAATTTATTTTTATTTATTTAAAATTAAAATTAACTCTTAAATTAATGTTATCGATTATTATTTGAAGTAGAATTTTCTGTGTAACAAATGTTTTGTATGCAATGAGTGAGCCAAGAGATGTAAATTTTGACTTCAGAACTGCTGTAGTCACTTTTTCTAAAAACTCTGATAGTCATGACCCTTCGTTATATATAAAATAATTATAGTATACATACAGTATCTGCAGTTGAGTGTGAGAGTCAGTTTAAATTCTTTACAACAAATATTTTAACGCATTCTCTGAGCTATGAAATGGAAATCCACGTCTCATATAATTAAAACTCCCAATGTTTAAATTGTGCGGTATAAGTTGAGGACGCAATTAAATAAAGCGCTGTAAAAAAACAGAATGCATTGAATGAGAGGCGGCGAAGGGCGGAGAAGGGCGGCTTAATAACGGATGTAATACTTTTGCAGCGCCACAAAGCTCTATATTCACTTAGAGCTGAAATGTGCGCGCAATATACTTAAACTTTCCTTTTTTGTTCCCTCGCCTCACTACAAAAATGAAACTCGCCATAACATTGAACAACTTTTGTTTGCGATTCTCCACCGCGCTGTTATAAATTATAACGCATTGTGTTCCGTTTACTTTGATTCCACGTTTTACCGATGATTGGGATTACGGGTTGAGTTTATACTTTATCGAGTACTCAAAATATGTTCTTACGCTTCATTTTAATATAAGTTAGGAGCGTAATGAAACTTTTGATATTTTAAAATTATGTATGAGCTCACTCTGCTTTGCAGTGAATATATTTTGACGGAAGCGCCCGTTATTTGAATGAATTAATTAGTTCATAATGTTAGTTCGAAGTCTAGCATTTATTAGCGTATGTGTTTTATCTCTCAACGCTGCGCCTGCTCATTTGCTTTAAGGTGACACTAGCTGTGACCCGCGGTTGAAACCGCGTAAGTCCGTATCCCGTAGGAATATCGGTATAAAAAGTGCCTATG
>NC_052107.1:77000-88701 GCF_012273895.1 Zerene cesonia
ACAGTGGCATGCCACTATTTCACGCTGGTTTTCTGTGGGGGTGTGGTACTTCCCCGGTGCGAGCTGGCCCAATTCGTGTCGAAGCGTGCTCGACTCCCACAATTAAATTCAAGGTCCCATTAAATAAAAAAATAAAATAGAAAAAGATGAAACAAGATATCATCATCTTAATGTAACTGTTAGACAGGTCAGGCGAGCTGTTGGGATCTGGCAGCTAGTCAAAATTGTATTTTTTGATAAAAGAGTAATCTGTAAATAAATATTTAAGCTGGATGGAACTGAATGAACAAAAAGGGCGCTTTAAGAAATTGAAAGTATTCATTGTGATTTCTAGCTTTTGTTCCCTCAAAAGCATTATGTAACAGAACGCTTCAGTTCTGCGAAATCTTTATGATACAGAATTTTGGAAGAGTTACGTTGAAAACCGTTGACAGGAGTCAGGAGACCAATTTTGATGAAAACTTTAACTTAAGAATGGATTGATTGGTGTCGTTTTAGTTTTCTTCAAAATCTTTCTCCTGAGACCTTTCAGCGTTTTTTTCTAATAAAAAAAACTGACATTAAATCTATATCTAAAAAAAAAAAATAAAATATGTGTACCGTCAATATGGAAAAGTTAAGAATAAAAAAATTTTAAGCAGATTCAAGAACCACGAGTTTTCAACAACGTGTATACATACTCGTTTATCACTTTACCAAATTATAAATAAAGCGGTAATGTAACACGAGCTACCGTTAAAAAGCAACATAACGATAACGGCGCCCGACACATTATCGCTCACGTGTCGGATCGTGTCCGTATCGCTGCCGAGTCGCGGTATCGCAACGACAAATTGCCGCTATCGTTGCGCTCGTCACCTGAAGCCCGCGTTTTTCACCCTAATAACGTTTTTATTGGACGGTAAAGTACAGCGTTTAAGAGAACGACGCCCGTATCTCAATCGTTTGGAATTCAGATAAACGTGTGCTGAGGAAACAGTACTCGCGTGATCTTTTTTTATTGTAACGTACAATGTGTTTTATTTCATATATATTTAATTATTTTCTAAAAGTCTGCCTGTTCTATTTTGTTATAAAAATAGGTTGTAAAATGACGAATAAAACGACGCATTACAATGAAAAAGAACATAGAACTCAGAACGTTAGTGACCATTTCACAATAGGAGCTGTAGAATGGTTTCTATAAAGTGGCAATATCCCGGCGAGTGGTGTGGTGTGTGGGCGTGCGTTATTCCCATAAGAATTTCGCTTCCAAATTCACTTCAATATCGGGCCAAGTCAAACAGAGTGCTGGGTATCGGAAGAAACGATCTAAGGCTTTCCACTCACTTACCACATCCTAGACTTACTAGTCGGTACACCGTAAATTGCAGAAAATTTTACAGTATTCAGTTTTAAATTAACCCCAATTCTTTTTCTATACAACTACTAAGCATATTATATCAATTATGTATACTATTTTATTATTAATATCATTGAATAATACAATACAAAGTTGTATTTATTTGCCAAAATATAACACCAGTTTTTGTTATTTCCAATAATGAAACTGATACAATGTTTAATTAATTTAGAGTAATAAAATGATAAAAGTAACCGTGCAATCGTCTCCAAACGTCGACTTTCTAATCTGATCGTCACAAAATAGAACATTACATAAAGCACGAAATATACATATTCGTCTGCAGGTTCCCTTAGCGCCGAGCCCCTATCATTGTCTCTCTCTGGCCCTGGACGGTTTTTATTTTATCATCGAGCCTCGCCAATAGCCGTATAGCGCTCAAACTCACTATTTCATTATTTTTAATTAAAACTGCTTTTTTATTCTGTGCTTTTCAATTTGACCTCTCGGCCCCCTTGTGCAGCGTCAAAGAGCTTTATTGTGTTATGTCAGCCAAATACTTCACGTTTCATCGAGATTTTTAAAACCTGGACGTTTTTACACGTTCAAAGGAAATGTAAAAGCAAATTTAGTTATATTTCAGTACAACCTGCCACTTTCAGCTCCTGCCGGGGTAATGTTCATTAAGGTCACTTTGAGTTGGGTTCAGTTCAGTTGCGAAACAAACAACTGAATGCAACAAAGTTTCGCATTATTAGAATAATAATCGAGTTATAATAGCGTCGTAGCTATAGCGCTACGAAGTGCTACGGGCTACGAAAATCTTATTGGATCCTTTGCCGTTCAATACACAAAGGATAAATCTTTAGATTTGCATTTAAGTTTTATGTTTATCCTTTCATTGTAGATGCAACTTGCCATACTAAATAATTCAATGCGCTAATATTCCATAATCAAAGCGTGTAGAGTGCGCGACAATGGTCTCAGAGAGTAGTAAATGCAAGCGTTAGAGTTCCACGTATGCGAATGTTTTTGGCAACGAGGTGTGTTTGAACTGGGCCAAGGATGCTGGAAATATTATATTATATGACGTCATCGTGACTTTACTCACGACAATAAGAAAACAGTCATAAAAGTATCGACTTTTATTTATTTCAACTTTTTCAGTTTTTGGAAAAAATAAGTAAAATTTAAAAAATAAGTAAAAAAATAAGTAAGTTTAAAACATATCTTATGTACGTACATAAAACAAATAAATAAATAATTTACACCGAATTTAATTATTTCTTTCTTTCTTTCTAGTAAATTAGAAGGAAAAAAAATATAATTCTTAGTAGCTCTTGTAACGTATCCGTTTTGGCAAAAACCTTGTTTAATTTAACACAATATTACCCTTTCATACAAACAAATTAAGTTTTTACTCATTTTTTCTCCTAGAAAATACATAATTGTTATGTAATTAACTTTCATTTGACCAAACATTTACGGTGCTTGTTCGTCTGCGAATTGTCTATAACATAGAAGATTAAAGAATAAAACTACAAAGCGCAAGTCAGGGTCCCAAGATACAAGTGTGCTTAGTATGGGGCCCACTGTAATTTAATAAGTTCAAAGTAATTCATGTCAATGTAAAGAAAAGCCTCGGTAGCGTAAGCACTCTTTTTATGTATGTCTTATTGTGTAACTACTAATTGGAGAAATAAATTAATTCCATTTCGTTTAGTTTCATTTCATTGCTATATATTCTATTTCTTTGACGTGTCATATATCACACATCCAAACAATAAATAAACATATAAACAGAAAGGTATCGAAGTATGCGGAAGTTCTGTTGGCGCAGAAACCGGCGAACAAAGTTGAATCCTCGCTGAGTTGTGAGCTTGCAGCGAGGTGGGAACAATGGCGGAGAGGGTGCCTACTGTTTGCTCGGAACGCCGGTTTGAGATTCCAATGCTGTGGGACTAAGCTTCTATGTAGATTTACATTCTACTGTTTTCAGACTAAGCAACAGTACTATTTTGTTATTATTTTTACACTAATAATATTGTGAAGAGGCAAAATTATATTTTTGTTTGTAACGAATCAACTAAAAATCTATTAGACCTATTTCAAAAATTCAGTTACCTCTAGTAAAATTATCCCCGAGTAAGCTCGTACCTAAATTGAAACATTTTAATGCAAATTATCCAGAATTTGCCCTTAAAAAGTCTGCAATAAACACCTAACTAAACATATACATTCCTTTTTTATTTTAAATTTAAAATATGGGTGGAATACAAATTAATCAGTTATCATCTTACATTATCCTATAAAATAAAATGTTTTAATTGTAAGTATAGGCAATGGAAAATATATTATGTTCGCAAGGTCCCATTATCGTGATTACCTTCAGTTTTACTTAAAATAATATATGCATAAATAGGAACATTGCCGGCTCAGGTCAGCGCTGCCGCGTGCCGCCTGCCGCCTGCCGCCTGCCCCCAGCCGCAAACGCGTGAATGCGACGCGAGGTTAAAGTTTAATCCAGGCGGAAAGTCTACTTTATTTTGTCACAAACTCGTACGTCTGCGGTAATTTTTAACAAATCCACGAACTAGTTTATAGCTTCAGATATAATCCACGAAAAACCCGCTTTATTTGCATTTTCATTTATTCGCTTGAAATATGCTTTAAAATTATTAACACAGTATTAAGTAATAGTGTCTAAATGATTACATGAGAAATTGAAATTTGCATGTATATAGCAGTAATAAAGATGGAAATGTAGGTTTTATACAAATTTTTTTCGTCCATGATGCAAACTTTATAATCGAATTAAGCTACGATATCACTCACAGCACACGCAATATCGCCGAGACATGCCATACGCTTCGGGAGCAATTCCTCACTTGAATCATACCAGCAACCTACGTGTGGTTGGCTGGCAGGTTGGTGGCAGTTGCGCCACAAGTCGAGGGCGTGTTATTCGGTACTATTCGGTGGTATTCGGCCGGCGCCAGCTAAACACTTGCGGTCGCTTGCCACCTGCCAACATTGTTGATCTAAATTTAGTTTTCCTGCATTCCCATCTGCTATGACATTTGTGGAAAGAGAATACCAGCTCAGTAATAGATAGCGCATAGAATTAATATTTATACTACGTATGTGTAAAAATTAAACAATAACAAACAATATAATATATCGATATGAATTGCGAAGAGAATCTGAAGTGTCGCAAGGTACTATCACATAAGACAATAAAGCTATCAAGGGTGTTTGTACGGGCGTATTTCTCGTCTTGGTTCTAGAATGTTAGCCGGGTTCGTGTTTATATATATGTTAGCTAGCTGTAACCCGCGGCGACACCTGCATGGTGCCCGGGTTAAATATGCTAATTCAGACTATAATCTATCTCTGTACCAAATTTCATACAGATACGACAAGCTATTGCATGTAAGAGTAACAAACATCCATACATACATCTATCCACCACGCATTCTTACAAACTTTCGCATTTATAATATTTTTAGGATATGCTAGATGCTTTATTCCACCATTATTTAATAAATCATTAAATAGATATGAATGAAAATTAAAATGAGTGATGACATACAAAAGGTAGCAGGCAAAAACTGGCAGCAAGAAACTTTTGATCGGGCTAAATGGCGTGCCATAGGAGAGGCCTACGTGCAGCAGTGGACAGACAAAGGCTGAGAAGAGAGAGAGAGTGAAAATTTAAGTAATATAAATACCAGAGGCGAGTTTAAATTAAAATTGAATGTGACGTTTTTCGAATTTAGTTCATTATCACAGTAGACTAGAAATTTAACGAAAAATTTAAATCGTATTTTAATAATATTCAAACACGACTTCGATATAAAAAGTATTATGCCTAAAAATATAATATCTGTGTTTGAAAATCCATTAAAGTATTGTCGTTTCCATACTGCTGAATAATTGTCGACATTCATTATGAAGTATTAATAAATTGATCAAAAAGTCAGTAGAAAATTACGTATAAACACACACACGATTAAAGAATTACTAAAGACTAGAATTCGTGTTTATCTTAAAGTTATACGCCTGCGCTATGGAAACTAAGTAAAATAGAAACAGTTAACATAACATGAAATGTTACATGAAGATGAGATTGTTTTATTTCTTAATACAAACGACTTTTGTGAGCAGCTAATGCTTACAAAAGTCCCTCGTGTTACAAGAAATTTAAAATTTAAGGATAAAAGTATTCTATATGCAAATCCACTGTCGCTATATCTGTGTCAATTTCTCCCAAATTCCTCCGCTTAGCGGGAGCAACGTTACTGCGTCGCAAACGTATCCACACAATCCTTTCTGCTATAAATATCTGAAGTATTTGTAAAAGTTTGTCAATATACTTCGGAATCTGAGTCACAAGTTACACTTTAAAATAACGATAAAACAAACTTTTACTAAAATCAGCCAAATTCTAGTTTTACTAGCATCATAAAGGGTACAAATGAAAAAATTTAAATATAAACTGCATAAATATTTTTCATCCAATTGATTACCGTGCCAAACGTTGCTTTACTTCGATTTTTTTCTTATTTGTTGTCATACTATAGCAACGGAAATACATCGCCTCTAAAAATTTTAACTTTTTCACTATCACTGTTCATGAAATACAGCCTGAACAGACGGACGAACAAACAGACAAACGAACAGCTAAGTATTATTAATTGAAACCTTAATAATGGAGGCAATAGTTTTTAAAAATGTAGAGAAATTATAATGCAAATAAAGTGGCGTATTGACAATATTTTGACCGATTGCTTAGAATAATTTTTAGACTCAAACAGTTACTTCTCATTATGAAGTCCGTAAGTAGTTGAACAGAATCAAACACAAACAAGTCGTCCAGACTCCTTACAAAAAGAGCAACTACTTCGTTTCAAATTCCATGAATAATCAGTGCGATAAGTTGCCGACATTGAACGAAACAGCAACAAGAAGGCTCCACTCGGATGCTCTTAATAACAATTCTGCTTTAAAATTCATTAAAATAACATCGTGGCATCGCGTTGAATTAACTTTCGCTGCGAACAATTTGATTATATAATAGTAAATTTTATTTGGCGCGACGGAACGGGGCTTCGCGGACGTTCGCAATGTAAATGCAGCGGGTTCGTAGATTCCTGACAAACGTGCAATTAATAGTTTCGAAATTTTATTGTTCATTGTTTCTAAATACCAACCCAGGAAATGTCAAACAAATGATAATATTTTTTATATTTCTTTAACTGAATGACTAAAAACCACTGCGATATAAAAACCGTAACGCATTGTCCTGGTATCCTTAAAAATGAAAAATATACCCCAAAGTTTCGGCAAAATATCTAATTACGTTAGCATCGCTTAAACAAATAAGAAATGTCACATTTTTGCCCTTTTTATGAGAATTTCGGCGAAATTGCGTTAGAATATTATATTTGACGATAGAATTAAGCCCTTCTAAACAATGATATAACACACGGCGCGACGGCCCACGCAGCAGGCGCCCCACGGGGCTGCGAGCTCTCAGCAAATTATCAATTTGAAATTTTAACCGCGCCCGACCACTTTCCCGGCATGTATATTTAAGTAGCCTCACGGGAATATTTAAGATGCTCTCCTTTCTATTACATATTCCAGAGTTATTATGCGATTAAAATTATCCGTATTTTAACACCTGCTTGAAAGAAAATATGAAAGCTTAAATGTTGTGAACAGTTTTATGTATTTAAGTTTAAAGTTGTTCCGAAATATGAATAAATGAGTTTGAGTTCTTCCACTCTCGTCAGCTGCCGCACAGAATCATTTAAATTTAGAAAACCTTAATAGTAAGATCTCGAATAAAAATGTATGTACTACACCATTAAATACTAATAAAATATTTTTTTTTTCACATTATATTTAAATACTATAAAATCAAGAACCATAATTATGAACTAAGCATCAGCTAATAATCTGTCAGTAGAGGAGATTATATTATGGAGGTTATATATTATTTTTATAATTTGAACGTAAGTTTGCATTCAAATCACATAAGTAATAGCACCAGCACGATCTTTTATCTTTGAAATACGCTTTTGATTCAAGTAAAAACAAAAATCTTGCAGTCAATACGAAGAAAGCATTTTGTATTTACAAATAGAACAAGTTTGGTTAAGCATGTACCTGCAGACTTCAAGATACAGCAGTAGATCGTGCGACATTTCACATTCTATTCGTGTGATGCAGTTTCCTTGAGCAAGAGATCGGCGGCCAGCGCGAGCGCGTCCCCGGCGCTTCGCCTCAGCGCTTAATGTGGCTTTGCTTTGTTGTTGTTTTAAAGTTTATATGATAAAATACAATTAAATCACAAAATCTTATAAATATGAGATGGAATAGCTGGCTTTATTTCAAGAGTGACACAAAGACGTTGTGACCGAGCGGAATTTGTAAAGCGTTGAGTTTTACAAAACTCTAATATTATTGCGTTACAAAGAGAGGTAGGTAGCGCGGGTGCGGCGCGGCGGCCGGCGCGGCGGACGGGCGCGTCAATATTTGTTGTAAACAAGTTCATGAGCAAACTCGCTGCATTGATACTTCAACTTTCTCATCGCAACAAAAAGCGAAGTAGGATTTCAAACTAATAGCTTCTGAATCGCCTCGCTTTTTCGTATAAATGATTTACAATTCAGACTTGAAGCTCATTCTGTAGTCTGCATTTTTGCTTTTCTTACACAATTTGTCGAATTCATCAATTATTAAATGTGTCTCTATCATAAGTATCAATTAGAAAAACTAACTAATTTCCTGTTTTGTTTTTCCCTTTTTTTTAGTTATTATAGTAACACACATCAACACAAATACATATGTACATGTACATTATAAATATACAGTAAATGTATGTTAAAAAACATATAATGAACGGATACAACATCCTGTTTTATACCACGAATATTTAACTTAATACAATTTTAGCGAAAAGATTTTAATTGCTGAATGAAATGGAGTATTAAGTATAGAATCTTAGATATCAAACGAAAATTGAGCCAATCTATAAGTGCATTGTATTAGATTCCAGGCAAGCATCTAAGCGAGCAAATAAGCGAGAGTATAGCTGAGAGCAATATGTCCGCCGAGATATCAGGCGGAGGCATTGTGTCGGCCAGCATTGTGCGGACAATGGCAGAACTTCAAGACGTAAATTAGCGGCAGATTGCTTTGCGCCATTCTTCCCGAGCCGCAAGTTGCGCCACAGTCGCCACACAAGCTGCCGAGCTGAGAGAGGGGCACAGAGACGCACGTGCTTTGTTCCAAAAGTATCACGTGTATGTTATAATGGTGAAAAAACGTTGTGCTATTTAATATTTCAAAATAATGCTACGAATATGTTTTGGGGTCTGTTTTGTTATTGTTTATAGATGAAGCTTTATTTTATTCTGCAGTTGAATGAAAATCTGTTTCGAATACGTTGAATGTATGATTCATTGAAATAAAAACAATGTTGACGTCATTTCCGAGAAATCTGGCATTTTGAAAAGATGAATGAAGCTATACAAAGGAACATAATACACTAATTTTAATGGGAAAACGTCTGAATATATTCAAGGACTTTCTTATTGACTATTCAATAGTACGATCTAAATATGATTGAGATGAATGAGATCTCGGAAACTGCTCCCATCACACGAGGAAACCTCATAACGTTGAGGGAACTTGATTTATTTCGTTCGATAAGCAATTTTGGCGCCGCAATTTTTCTTGTTAAGGCTCCGTCAAAGAGGAAAGCTGTAATTACAAGATCTGATTGAGGTACAGGCGGCCGGCGACGCGCTCCGCATAGCTGCCGCCCTCGCCCGAACCGCGGGGCGTGACACTTAGCTCGCTTCGATCATATTCATCGTGGGCTTAGTGGGATGTGTATTTTTGTGCCTCTCTTTATTGACTTATTATTGAAGACTTGATGTTTGTTGTTATTAGAGGGATATATGTTGAGATTTCACGATAGTTTCATTTTTTTACCAAGGTTGTTATTGAAAGCTGAACAAAAACAATAGTTTTGTGTGTACATATGTATAATTCGATAAAAATGATTATAAATAAGTAAGATTTTCTAATAATTGGTAGCCTTTTATTATTTATTTCATCTTCTTTGTATATTATATAACATCTACATTGACAACCAATTTCAACCACAAAGGGGTCAAAGACTGTATAAAAATAAATGATACTATACGCGTTCTTAATATAAGAGTTAAATTCTCTTGCAGAATAATATAAAGAAAAACCCGTTAATAACATCAATCGTCTCGAAACGTGAATGAAAAACTATTTCTCATTCGAGTCGATAGCATCTATCGGCTTTTAAAGTGGTAGATGGAAATTTCTAGAGGCAGCCATTCTAAAAATATTCCGTGCTCTATTCTACATAGCGGTGAAATATGCCCGCTATTTGTTAAGAGATTAGCGTTCCTTCCCAACATTACCTGCATCACATGACGACCCATCAGTAATGACGCCACAAAAGGCCCCCGCGACTATCGCCAGCCCGATATCGCTTTCATAAAATATAAACGTGCCATTTCATTTTCAAAGCCAGTTTTATGTTAAAATCCCGCGATGCGATCGCAGTGTATCGTTTTTTCAATAGCCGCCGCTGAAAGTGATGGCCTCATGATATCGCCTAAATGAAATTTTATAACTAGATACATGTGCAGAGATAAAAATTTAGAGATACAGGAACTTTATTTCTTATTAATATTCTATTCGACAGTTTTCCTTGTACCAAGTGACTATATATACACATAAAATTTTACATATTTATGATTACTGAGTTGCATATTATATACTTTATAACGTGGTCATTGATTATCCCGGTAAACATCGGCTTTAAATTGATAAACGGATATGAATATGGATACTTAAAAGTGTATTTTTACAAATATTTGTTTTTTACTATTATTTTAAGTCTTTATTCCAAAAATTTTTAAAACAATTGGACACTAAAATAAAGAAGCTTCATGTTAATTCTATAACATGGTTTTGAGTTTTATAACTTTGCTTTTAAACCGTTAAGAACGAATCTTTTGTACATACATCAAAAAGAGATACTTTCAATGTTTGGCATAAACAATATAAAAATGTATAGCTCTCCAAGCACCAATCAGTGTTCTCGTCATTCGCATCATGTATAAAACTCGTTCCACCGCAAATAACGGGGAACCTTTTATCCATTCCACGTCGCAAAGGGTTTAAAACGATTCGGCGGGAAACAAAGGTATGTAACCGCGACGCTGACATAATTATTAAAACCGTCCCGAGCGCCACGAGTGATTGTGGTACACTGTAATGTCAACACAATCGTTCGCCTTTACACGCGTGCGGCTTAGATTTTGTTCAGTAAATTTTTGCGGAGTGTGTCAAACGGATGTGACGGACTGAACATGATCAATGAATTAAAGAGAAATATAAAATTGACCTTTATATTCAGGTTTAGAATTGATAGTTATATATATTTCGTTCATTAATCATAGCCTTGTTTTAATGCATAATATATATATCAATATCAGAGTTCATGCAAACACTATACCTGCGTACCTACTATAAACTACGTAGGTAACGTAGTTTGTACCAATTCTAAACCATTACAAGATCATATAAATAATTATAAGATGGATATTAAAAAACACACTCACATCTCTCAGACATATAAAGTACTAGCTGCGCCCCGCGGTTTCATCCGCGTAAGTCCGTGTCCCGTAAGAATATCGGGATAAAAAGTATCCTATATGTTATTCCAGTCGTCCAGCTGTCTACGGAACAAATTTCATCGCAATCGGTTCAGTAGTTTTTGCTTGAAAGAGCAACAAACACCCACACACACATCTTAACAAACTTTCGCATTTATAATATTAGTAGGATTTCTGTAATATAATAATCCAAACAATGAATCATCAGTAAGCGGTATGAATGATAGTAACAATCGTGCCTTTCAAAGCTATCCGCGGGTTTTCAGTAATTAACAATGAAGTGGAAAAATATTAATAGCTATGATTATAATATCCGAGATGCTCGTCGAGCCTCTGTTAATGAGATGTTAAGTTTCGAGATCTAAATTTGCGAATATTGCGAAGTGTTAATGGGGTCACGGGCGCCTTCGGATTTATTGGCTTTATCTCTTCGCATCTACGAAAAGAAGGAATGAGAAGGTTGTTACATAAGTAACGATCGGATCCCGTTTTATTAATTGTAGCTCATCCGCCCTGACAGACTAATTATTTCGCAGACATGAACAAACACGGTGTTATTGTATCCATATCTGGTTGTGGAAATAACGCGAGCTAATCTGTCGCAACATCAGTTTGATGTAGAACT
>NC_052107.1:89701-93229 GCF_012273895.1 Zerene cesonia
CACGCGGGCTGCTTGCAGCCCGCGCACCGCGCACCAGCTAGTTTTAATAATAAAGAGAAAAAAGTCTATTTAAAGTGCGAAGCTTCTATAAAATCAATGAATGATTACAGTAAAAAGTCGTTAAATGCACGTTTATGCGGGTTTTAAGTTGGACCTTGAGATATAAATAAAAGACTTAAACTTGAATACTTCCTGTTCGTTTTACAACATGAGCAACAATCGCAATTACCTTAACGTCAATTAGCCTGCATCTCGTCTAAGTGGCACTTACTATTCGGACCCGTCTCCCCGTGCAGGAGTGCGTCGCGCGACGCTCCGCACTACGACTATATAGGTTACCTTTTGTGGAAGGGACAAAAAGAACAATGGGCGAACAAAGACAACAATGCTCCCTCGAAGAGAGGGCCCTCGGACGTACCTTTGTGCTCGTGAGGAGCTACCAGGCGCGGGCGGCACCGCGGCACATGACTTCCTAACGCGTTACCAATCTTTTGTGTAAACTACAACTTTCTGTATGTCACAGCATTTTCATTCTTTTTAACCTTCATTTTTTTTAGGTAACTTGAGAACTATAATTACAAAAAAAACCAAGAAAATATTAAATTTGTCCAGGATGTAGCGGAAACTTTTTACTGTCTCCATTTACAATGTGTCATAACAATCATAAAAGGAAACAATGGTTGAGTTATTTCATATTCAACAATTCTAAATGCAAAACTGTTTCTTTGAAACGAAAAAGTACAATATTGTACATAAACTTGAATTAGTTGTCGCACAGGTGCCCACACCCACCTCCATACATTAAATAAGATCCACATATTATTCTTAATATGAACTACTAACTGTTCGCCCCGGCTTCGCTCTATATAGCATATATAGCATATTATGCTATATATGCGCCACGAGCCTATTAAGTTACATATGTGTCACTGAGTGAAGTTGCAGCTTTTTAATGGAGAGAGAATTTTTGAAATTGGTCCAGTGGGTATTGCGTGAAAACGTTACAAAAATGCATAATATTAGGGTAGATTCAAATACTAATATTTCCATATTAAAATAGAAAAAAAGATTAAATTTTTGATAAAATTTAGTATTTGGGAAAATATTATAGAATTAGATTGAAACTAGCGTTACCTGTTGCAGTTGTTTTTGTATGTTGGAGTCGAGCACGCTTTGGCATGAATTGTGCCAGCTCTGTGGGGGTGTGGCACCGGGGAAGTACCGGGGAAGTACCACACCCCCACAGAAGACCGGCGTGAAATAATAGCATGCTATTGTGTTTCGTACGGTGAGTGGGGGAGCCGGAGGCCTATATCCTTTTTCTTAATCGTCCTAGTCCTTTCCTTCTTAATCCCTTTTCAATTTAAAGTCGGCCATCCATTTGTAGAGGCGCAAGGTCTCCAATTGACCTTATGCATCCCAAATGTTTATGGGCGGTGGTAGCGCTTACCATCAGGCGACCCACAAGCTCCGTTGCCGACTATGACACAAAAAAAATCTGTCAAAAAAATCTGTGGTTGAAACTAAAGTTTTAGAGTCTGAAGGGGCCTCACGTGCGGCGTTTGCTTTGCGCCAAGGTGTTATGGCAGCTGTATCGCGTGCTGTGTTTTAATTTGCGGGCGATTTAATCAGCGGCGCCGCCAGGGCTGAGGCGGCACTAATGCCCCCGCGAGCTTTCGCCCGAGGGACATCCGTCAAGTGTCCTGCAATAAATTACAGCCGCATGTCTCCTTCGCTAGATATTTATGGCCAATTTTATAAATGTGATGTTTATTTATCGGTTCGTACGGCGATATAGTGGTGTATTTTATTATGTCTTGTTCCCAAACCCTTTTCTATATTTCAAGAAACATCCTACCTTATATCGCCTTATATGTTATTGTCATATGTATGTCGCAGGTATATTATCAAATTGTTATTATAATTTTAATCAACAGTCATAGATACCCACGGCCCCCAGGGAGAGGTCGTGGGTTATGTCTAATTCCTACCGACTAAAACTGTGTTCCGTCGAGCCGCATAAGTGAAGGGGCAACGGGTACTATAGGGCTACTGCAAAACAAATGTACCTGCGAAATATACATCTATAGAGGGTCATGCATAATAATATAATAGGCGAGGTCCAAGTCCTAACTTTATCTATTTAACAAAGCAATCATTTCATCATTTGATTAAGAAGTAAGTTAAGGCCGGGATTTTCTCTGTCCACGAGTGTGCCAGCATAATGCCGCTGATGTCGTGCCGTCTGTCTTACACTAACGCATCAAGTTCCGTAGTGGGAAAAGTGGGCAATCGAATGAGGCGCTCGGGGGTGAACGTGCATGTGTGTTGCACAGAGTTCTTTACGTGCGACGCAGCAGGCGCCGTCATATCCTATCCTACTAATATGATAAATGGCTAAAGTTTGTAAGGATGTGTGTGCGTTTGTTGCTCTTTCACGCAAAGACTACTGAACCGATTGCAATGAAATTTTGTACGTAGACAGCTGGATAACTGGAATAACATATAGGCAACTTTTTATCCCGATATTCCTACGGACTTGCGCGGGTGAAACTGCGGGGCGCAGCTAGTATATTATATTTTGAAATTTGACAGGGAAATGCTTAATAGTTGGTTAACGTCCACTGGGAACGGAATCTATAGTAGGACCATATAAAAGGCATTTCATAGAGCCACATTAAAGACTATCTGAAGTTTGTAGGACAATTTTTTGTCAAATTCAAATTCAAAATGATGAAACAGACAAACAAGGACAGTTCTTAACTTTTTGTGCTTCAAGTTTTTACTGTAAAAACTGAATTACCACCATGATGCGTGATCTTTTTGATTTCCAAACTTTTTGTTTGTCTTACTTTTGCGTTGCAATGGAGCGATTTCATGGTATTATTTTAGGGATTGGAAAAAGTAGAGAGGTTAGAGAGTCGAAGGATACTTTTCACCGCGGGGAAATGTTTCATTCCCATATTTATTCAGACCGCGCGGGTGAAGCTGCGGGCAATAGCGAATACGTTTACAAACTTTAACTGATTATTTAGTTATTATAAGAAAATTATATAAAATGGAAACTTCAGCAGAAATTCTTTAAATATGGCATCGAATCGCTTTCAGATAATGAAATCCTCGTAGAAGGAGCAGGGCACGAGCGAGATTCGATTAGTCGTATCGGCTCCGGATCGTCGGTCGTCGCCGGCGCGCAACTCGGTCACGGCTCGACCCACATTCCGTATTTAAAATTGAATCGATGTTACCGAAAAGGGAATATCTCTTATAAAGTCACCTTTACAACTTAGTGCTCAAACAAGTACCTACTCATATTGTGATTCTTGATAATAACGACTTAAAAATTGCCTACACTTATTTCCCTTCAAATATTATATGTACATCTTTTTTTGGCTTTGAGAACAATAATTTACTCAATAAAGTAGAATCTATGTTGATTTCAAGATTAAAATTTGGAATGGGCGCATTTACCCAAAAATATTACCAGCCATGATAATATATTTAGGACACAAGTAGGTTTGATAGTTG
>NC_052107.1:94229-99397 GCF_012273895.1 Zerene cesonia
TATACTAAATTTCATGAAAATCGTTGGAGCCGATTCCGAGATTCCAAATATATATATACAAGAATTGCTCGTTTAAAGGTATAAGATAAAGAAATTGCTTAATCTATTAACGTAGTGAAAACATTTGACTCATAACCACAACCTAAAATAGACTTTTTTTTTCTTTCAGATACTAACAAAAATGTGATTCCGTCCGACGTCCGTGAAGTAAGAAATAAATAACATAATTTGAAGTGTTGGAATTAAAGAAATGTGATTACTCCGAATTACGATCCGAGGTACGTGTCCGTGTAGAGACGTGAAGGGTGCCGCTCTAATGGATTACCGTCCGTCCGTCCGTCCGTCCGCCAACACATATTACGCCGTTTACAGTCCGGCCCGAAAGGGAAATGATAAAATAGCAAAAAGAAAAAGGTCGCGCGAGGCCATAAAACAAATTTTCTTCTTTTTATGAAGCACATTTAAATAAAACCGACCCTTCGTGTAGTAAGTACTCTTTAATCACGAGCGTGATCCCTCAAAGCTTTTTTACATTTATGAGTTTTCTAATATTTATTTATTGAAATGCAAATATTTTATTACCGACGCAGACTTTTTATGTAAATTTATGAAAGTACTCCTCGTTTAAGGATACATTTTCTTTTCTTCGATCGATGTAGATTAGATGTTTCATGTTTGTATTGACGGACATAATTCCATAATTCACATAATTCCATTAAAATAACACTATAGGTGGCGCAGTCGGGCTGGGCGGAGGTCCGGGCGGGCGGCGTTGGGAGCACTTGGAAGTTTGTCGCCCTTTCGACGCGCGGATCGAAAAATGTTACGATCAAAAACATTGTGTTAAAGCAAAAACGGCAACGCTGGAAATTTTTGTACTGAAAGCTCCACTTCATTCTGTAGGAGTGCTTCATGAATTTTCATTGAGTGAACTTATGAAAGTAAATTTTCTATTTTCATCCTTATTTGCCAATTTTCAACACTTTACCCTAAAGAAGAAAGAAACGCATTCATTTTATACGACTTAAGAATTTTTTGATTTCGCGTGATATGATTAAAAACTTAATTCCTACAAGGCAACCTTGCGTGTATTTTGTTTGGTTGTTCATAATCAAACAGAAATTTCTTTAATTTCATTGAATAAACGAATGTATTGCAGATGTATAAATATTTGTGCTGTAAGACTGCGCATGCAGTACTTGTACCGGCGTGATGAAATAGTTATATGTAACATATAAAATTACTCTCTCTAACGCTCAAGTGAGATTAGAATTTGAAACAAAGCAAAACTATTAGCTAAAAGGCAATTAAACAAAGATAAATACATGTCGGCGCTCGTGTCGCCGTGGCGTAGCGCCGACCAAGTTTAAGCCTTATTGTGTGTGTTGTTTGTGTGCTTGTTCATTGCAACTTTCGAATCGTGAGTACAAACCGTATTATACACATATGTTTTGCATACAGAATGAAACTTCGTTGGTAAAATGTTGTGAAACACGTCAGTAACTGTAGCAAAATGAAATCAAACATTTTGTTGCTTTAAATACATCTCATACAGGTTCATGAATAAAATAACTACAGTTTATAAATCTTTTTTTCGGTTATAAAACGCCAACATAAAGCTTTATTGGAGTGATATTATAATTCACAATTAATTCCCTATATTCTGTATACTAACACCAACGCAATACTTCCAACCGTTGCCCCTGGGACTAACTTCACCATTGCAAATGAACTTATCGCTCGGCTAAACGAAATAATGATAACAAGATTGTACCTACCACAAAACCGCACAACGCAGCTAAAAAAACTTATTCATGAAAAACTGTTGAAGTAATATCCAGGCAAGGTCTGGGACTTATTCTGGGTCTGGGTACTATTTTTTTTTGATGTATTCATGCGGAAGACATGGCGGTAAAAAAGAACAATGTATACATATTTGAGCGACGGGTCTGCGGCGAGGAGACCCGAGCGATAAACAGGGACCCTCGTTATCGGCACTAGCGGACCTCGGCACATCCTGCGAGACCTTTTAAGTCCGAGTTTCCCACATGTGTACGGTGAAGCGAACTGTAAAATATTTTATTAATAGCAGCGATTTGGGCTTAAGTTTACTTTAACAAATCTGTGGCAATTTGTTTGATTAACTATTATCGTGATTTCTACAGATTTCGCGCACGAGGTGTGCGTGGCGTTCTATGTAGTCAGCCAGCTATTCAATGTTAGTCACTGTAAATGTGTTTCACTGATATTACTCTACTGATGATTGCTCTTCACAATAATAATATAGATATTTGCAGAAAACATTACGTCTTTGACGTGTATATTAGCGGATGCCGGTCACAAGTAGAATTTGATGCTTCAATATAAACTACCTTAATCATTAAACTTGTCAAGGCTTCCAGTTCTCTACAAGAACAAAATGATGGCAATTAATATCTGTCTTTAAGCTTATAATTTTGGAAAGAGTTTCTTTACGTAGAAAAGTACACTAATTTTAGCTTTTCTTTAAAAATAAGAAGCGATTTTTGTTGTGGTACCTAAATGTAAGTTATATTCAGCTTCCAGGAATCGTATACCATTCGTTATATGTAATGTCAGCTGTAATATTCTGCCGCGCGCTCGAAGGTCGATGTTAAGTAAGTGGGTTGTCGCAACAGACAGTGACCCTTATTATCAGCTCTAGCCCGTGATTTATCGGGCCCTCTCTCCCTCCGCCCTCCCCCCTCCAGTCACACCTCGAGATAAGCCCTACATTACTGTTTGTCTTGGGATTAAGGAAGGATTTCATTACATTATAATATTATACACAGATTAGATTGAATGATAACATTATTAGATGAAATATAAACGGTATGTGCATAAGACATTTTTATGTTTCGGACTACTACACCTTCCATAATTAAAAAATGTTATTTTGTGTTATGTCACTGTTTAATATAATCTATACAGTCAACAAGTTGTTAAGGACAGGTCAATCGTGCGAAAGACGCGGGAGGAATGAGCCCGAGCTACATACGCCATGTCGTTAGCAGCTCGGTACGCTATTTAGAGGCTAAACACACGATTGTAATTGTTTTATTTTTTATGTTATTTTATATTATTATATTGTGCTATTTTATTGCATAAATGGAAGTTTATTAATTTAATTGTTACCAAAGCTAACATCGTATCAGGTTAATCCTGTAAAGGTATGTGACGTATGTAAATGATAAATGTATAACCAAAATTCAGTTAAACACAATTATCTACCACACTTATATTTACTGCAGTAAAGGTTGTACTTGTGCTGTGACAGCTTGTAAATCGTCATCTTGAGTTAAAAAAAATCTACTCTTTCATCTTCACAATATTGTTGGTTATTATGGAATTGTGACAACCACGACAATGCCAAGGCGTTTTCGGCGTTTACTCCGAGATGAAAGACGTTGTACTACTGTATGCTTCTCTTCATACTCTGATTATAATTTTTATAATGCACGTGGGATGCCAATTTGCACCTATTTGAACCTTTTCAGATTTGGAAAATATCTTTCAACAACAAAAAGTTGCGCAGTTCTTGAGTGCTAACGGCTATAATTTATAGTGATAAATTAATTGTCAACGAACGCGGATGCAGCCGGGAAATGCAATTTTTTCTAATTTAAAAGTGAAGCTAGCTTAATGCTGTGAGACAAATACTGATGTATAATTCGGTATGGTTTAACAAAAAAATTAAGAACCGTTTTTACCCGCACCAAGCGTCGACCAACCACTATTGTCTCGGGAAAATCAACAAACTAGTATTGTGTGTATAGGGGCATAGTTTGTATTGCGAGCAGAATATGAGAGCAGTAGATCAAACTGAGCTCGGATGTCCCTGCGGTGACAACACTTCAATCACTAAGCACACACACCCTGGTCTCAGCCCGCACCCATTTAAGTTAATGCGTTTGCGCTTGATGAGTCCCGTCTCCTGGTGGATTATATTCTTTAGAAACAATTTCAAGGTGTTTTATGAGTGAACTATCTAAAATACATTTTAGAAATTTTATACATAACTGTTACCCGCAGCTTCCCTCGCGCGGTCTGAATAAATTTTCATGGAAAAGCTGTCATCCCCTATTTTATCCCCTTGGGGGTAGAATTTATCAAAATCCTTTCTTAGCGGATGCCTACATCATCTATTTGTATGCCAAATTTCAGCCCGATCCGTTCAGATGTTTGGGCTGTGCGTTGATAGATCAATATATCTGTCAGTCCCCTTTGAGTTATATACATTTAGAAGATTTAAATACTTTTGATGAATGTCGTAACGTCTTAAAAATGTAAAACAGTGAGCGGGTAAAACCACAGGGCATGGCGAGTCAAAATAAAATATTACATGGGTTTCAGCGGGCGTTCAAGGTGAGGGGGTGGGTAGGTTGAGTCAGCCGGGGGAGGGGGCAGGACAGATACTCGGAGAGGAAAGTTAATTGCCATCGATCCCACTTCCCTGTTCCTTTTTGTGTCACTTATTTACGATAAGGTGTTACGATAGACGATCCACTAGTTTCCTAAATTATCATTTAGACTCGTTTATGTTCATTCCCCACACGGGGCAGGCGGCAGGGAAACTGAACACAAACGTGCAAGCTCCTGTGTTTGGTTTGATTTATTTTACACCATGAGAATAATTCATCATTAAACGAGTAGTACACATAATATTTAAGAGAACAATTGAAGAGAACAATGAGTAGGGAACTGCAATACAATAAATAGCAATGTGCTTAGATTTACTCTTGATCATCATAAATATTGTGGTTCACAGAAGGGACAACACAGTAGCAACAATATGGGAAATCAGTTAAGTTTTAGATAATAATTAAATATTACTGGATGTTCCATAGTCCAAAACCAACATGCTCTTATTGCATCTTCCTTTTGGAAGCCAAATAAAGCTGTCTTTGTCCAAAATAGAACGCATTTTTGAAATAACAAAATTTATTTCCACATTCCTCCTTATACGCGAAACCTCTACTAATAGCTACGAGATATTGTTATAAAAATCTTAGTACATGCGTCAATATGTGATTTAAATTCAAGGTTTTTTTTTTATGTCATAGCGGGCAACAGAGCTGGTGGTTCGCCTGATGGTAAGCGATCACCACCGCCCATGAACATTCGCAAAGGTAGGGCCTCTGCGAATGCGC
>NC_052107.1:100397-104536 GCF_012273895.1 Zerene cesonia
ACTCACCGTACGAAGTATTGTGGCATGCCACTATTTTACCCCAGTTTTCTGTGGGGGTGTGGTACTTTCCCGGTGAGAGCTGGCCCAATTCGTGCCGAAGCGTGCTCGACTCGCACAATAAATAATTTTATGCTAAAAGCAACAGCAAAAAAACTTCAGTGTGTTTATCACTTTCGGAGAGGCTTTGATTACATTTAGACAACAAATGTCATATAAAAGCATTGTAAAGGTAAAGGAATCACGCTGGAATGCATTTTTAGAGCTCTCATGAAGAATCGCTCGTCATTACTTATTCAGAAGCGAGCTATGGCCGCGTTTTGTTCTAACATTTTTGTCTTTTAATTCCATTTCTATTTCTAGGCTACTAGGACGCTCGCAGATGTGTGCACCTCAGTCACCATCATGTGATCTGAACTACGTATTTCGTAATTGAATTGGAAGGCAATTTTAAAGATGCTTGTTTTTTTTGATTAACATAATTATAGGTTACTTAATTATACTTTTTTTCCATTATTTATTCTACAAAAAACACACTCGCCCCGACTCAAAGCGATCCACTTAAGTAAATAATCAAATAAATATAACTTAGTTTCTGATACTCAGAAATTAAGTCTGATGGTGAAAGACTTTATAAATCAATAAAGTGGTTTATAACAATACAAACGTATCAGAATTAATTAAAATTAATTATACACATATTCATAAAATGTCCTAAACAATTGAGTTTGGATTTATTTTAGTGTATTTGTCAGCTAGCCTACGCCGCTACTTTTGGGACGTTTTGTACCTTAAATAAAAAACACATTTTAGAACATCTGTAAGTTGGTAATAGACCGAGTATGTATCTAGTTGTTAGCAATGATTGAAGTGTAAAAGCCACACAAAATCACACGCCCAGACCGCAGCTAATTTCGCCAGCAACTCCAAACTACTGCTGTTTGGATTTACAAGTGTCCTTCCGCAACTGCACTAAAACTTGCCAACTTTCGGGTCTAGTTATTTGTTTAGTTCTGTTATAGTTTTTACGAGGGTAGCGTGTGGCGCCAGGTGTCCCGGTGATGTGCCTCTCCATCCGGCTCTCGCTTCGAAGATAATTCCGCATTTCGAAGAATTTCGCTGTATAATTCTGTGATTTGTGACCGTGACGGAGGGCGGGTTGCGGGCGGGTTGCCAGAATCTATAGATTGTCTTGCGTATATTGATATCATTTGTGAACCGTTCCTTGAGTATTCGGTAGCTGGCGGGTTAACATTCTCAGTGCTCCATATTCGTTCGCTCAATGATAGATTTAACAGAAAACTAGGTTAGTAAAACTTTTGTCTGGTTAAACATCCATACTTTCTTTTATATTTGTCACTCGTGTACGTTGGGGCGTATTATTTACGCTGTCACCTGCGTCGTGTGAGCGCAGGCTGTTAGCACACACCTACATGGTTTCCACATAAACTGTACTAAAAGAGACATTTTTTGTTTAAGTAGCATGTGAAAACTAATAAACCGCGTTTGTAAAAACTAACTATCACACTAATATTATAAATGTGAAAGTTTGTTTGTTTGGATGATTCTCCGTCAATCGAAAAACGCTGAAGCTACTGAACGGATTTTGATGAAATTTAATATACAGACAGGGTATGCTGACTTGGGTTATAGAATAATCTCTATCCGGACCGAATGCTCCCTTGGGATAAAACAGGAATCTTGATGTCTGGTCGGAGCCGGGACGAGCATCTAGTTCTAGATAACTCAATAAACATAAATAATACATAAAATAAGCAAAATAAATACAAACATATCTTAATTAGAAAAATAAATTGTACATTTGGAAAGTGGAATACGTAATAAAAAGCTACGTGGAAAAAGCTGCGGAAGTAATGCGCTGGCGTATAATATTTCGGAATATATCGTTAAAAGTTAGGCAAACTAAGTAATTAGGATCCGAAAGCATTGTTAGCTGCGAGGACGGTGCAGCCAGCGGGAAATATATCGTGTGACTTTTATTTCTTAACCATAAGAGCATATCTCGGCGGTGGCTTCAAATGTTAATGATATGTGCAGTGTGGGCGATGGCGAAATGGCGCTGTTAGTTATTTTTATATAATTTGATGGATGGGGAATGAAAGTGCTTCACGCTATCGTTTATAACATAATTGTTTAATTCCGATACTTAGACAAATATTTCTATATTTGAAAATCATAGATAACGTTTCGTATAATATTATTTCGATGACCGCATCTTTCGTTTTCATTTGAACAAATTTTATCATTTCACGTATATCGGAGAAGCAAGCATTGTTTATTATATATTAATATAATATAATTTGTCAATGAATGACTCAATCAACGTCTGTCACATTCACTTTTAAATTGATCCAAGCGAGAAGGATACGAAATAATTATTCGTTGATACATCAATAGAAACAATTCAAAAATATAGCGTTTATTATATATATAATAAATTAGCGTCCGCCCCAGCTTCGTCCGTGGTACATATATAGCTTAAAGCCTTGCTCAATAAATGGGCTATCTAAAACTGAAAGAATTTTTCAAAATGGACCTGACGGAAGTTCTTGAGATTAGCGCGGTCAAACAAACAAACTCTTCAGCTTTATAACATAAGTATAGATGATGTCGATATAGTTATTCGTTAATAGCATATCTACAAGATAGTTTAGTTCATTTACCAACATATGGTTTACCAATGAGACACGTTCTTATTTTACTTTCTAATATATCCTTGATCATTGCTATTGACGATATTATTATTACATTCAAATAGCGAAATTGAATGTATAAGCATTACAAATGTACATGATACATGAAGATTCACCCCATCTTTTCATCTCGTAAGCTCATTACCGATAGCTTTCCACTCGTATACACAGCGAGGTTCAAGTATACAATATTAGAACGAATAACGAAATCATGTTGAGACTCAGTCAATTTCACGAAATTAATTTTTGATCCTCTTATGTGAAAAGTAAATTTGTGCTGCTTATTCTTACATAATATATATTACCGATTCCTGTGTTTCGAATCGGTTGAGAAATTTAATTTCGTATGGACGTGGTTACTGCATATACTATACAGTATATAGTCATTATTGCACACAGCGCGGGGATACATCGTAGTAAATTAAGCAGAACATCTTGGACCGAAGTCCAAGTCTTGAAACTTGACCAGTGTTCACTTACTGCCAAGTTACAATAGAACTTCACTTCAGGTACGATCGTTTCATTGTATAATTATTATTTATAACAAAGCAGGCAAAGGAATCTTATGCGAAGTAGTCACAGTGGCCTTTATGCACTCACAGCACACGTTGTGTAGCGGATTTGTGTTGGACTTCCATGGACATTACATATTATACACTCGTAAATTTTTTATCCTTGTACTTGTGTATGTATTTCTTATAATCTCAGAAACAACATATTATGCATTAAAACAGTGTAATGATAAACAGAATACAATATGCATTTTAAATATCAATAATTTTTCACCAAACAGGTATTGGCCAGGTATGAAAGTCACGAGCTAGGTATAGGACATAGCAGTGACCATACACATTGGACTGCTGTGGACAGATGCAATCTAGATTGTGGTCTGCGCGGTCGGTGGGGGGTGGGGAGGGACAATGGGGGGGGGGGGGGTATTCGGTGCGGAATTCATAACCGAATCCAGTGATATTTATTTAGAAATGTTTGACTAAAACCTGTGGAAAATTTTTAATAAAACGTTTCGACACAACGTTTGTGTAAATTATTTAAATAGATTAATCACAAAAATCTCTGCAAATATACATTAAGTGCGTTGTACCAGCGTGTAATCTACCTAGTACCAGCTAAGATATCTAAACATGTTAAGACTTAACAGATACATACGCGAGTTTTATCATCGCCTATTTATAATAAATAATATACAACTATAACCTAATATTAATTTGAAGAGCACCAAGTATCTTCAAAACCCAATACACTTTTGTTTTTTTTAACATTTACGGATTTCTTTATAAATATAGTAAAATAAAAATAGATACGTTTAAACAAAGGCATTCGTCTTACGATGCGAGTTTCGCAAAGCATACATTATGCACGACGCTGGCTAAACTCCGCCGAATACAACAAACACTGAGCTAAACATCA
>NC_052107.1:104601-110858 GCF_012273895.1 Zerene cesonia
TCTTCCTCTCTAAGACGATATCTTGAAAATGTATGAAAACCTGAACGGACGCTCTCTGTATGACAAGCTTTAAACGATAAGCACATAACATATTACGAGCTAAGGTATACTTGTACATACAACACGGGGTGTTCAGAGAGATGTACACGACATCCGTTTTGTGCTAACTCCGCTGCTTATGATTTTATTTTTTGCCGCACGCTTTTAAAATAATTGCGCTCTAAACGTATTTTTTTAAATACGTCGAATATTTAGGCAGAATTATTATTATAAAATAAAATAAAATATGTAAAGTAATTAATTACTAATTCAATAGAATATTAGTGAGCAAGCGTTGGAATAGCGCGATGAGGTTCTTGCTTTCATTGAATATTAAAAGCTAATGATTTTTCCATTTTCCCCAAAACGAATATCAAACTTAAGAAGATTCGAGTAATTGAATTCGAGCAGCCGGTTGTTGTGAAGGCGAGAGCTGAAAGTTGAGACAATTGCCGTATTGTTTGCGCCGCGTTGAGAATATGAAAAATACAAACAATGAGTTCGCTCGTCGCGATCAGACTCCGCGGCGCGGAACGTCGTGCGGCGGCTCGGGCGGCGCAGATGTTGCTTGCTATCATACCCAATTGAATATTTAACGCGCGGCTAAAGCAGTCGTGGCAAATTGTCGGCGTGAATCTAACCCCCAGCACCGGCTGCGTTACAGTTCATGTATTAATATAAAAGAACATAAAAGAGCTGGTACGTAGTAAAGAATCAATTTACTCTGGCTTTGTTTTCGTCACAAGGAAGCGAAACTTGGCCAATTGTTTGTAAATACCCAAATAACTCGGCGGCAACATTTGCTCCGAGCAAATAACGGAATAAAAGATATCTTAATAATTTATCAAGTGAATGTTGTTTATTCAGTCGACTTAGCATTTCGCCGACAGCCCCAATTTGACGTTGTCATCATCAGAGAGTTTTTGCGAAATTCCTCGCGTCACAGAGCTCGCTCTTCTTACATATTATTCTGAATAATGTTGCATATTTTATGGTAAATCCGACACATTCGCCAGAACCTTTTTAACATAACGTGACTAGCGAATGTCGGCGACGTCGTTTGCGCAGAATTGTGAACCATCGAAGGGGAAAGATGGATTCCATGCATCCTATCCTACTGATATTAAAAATGCGAAAGTTCGTAAGGATATGTGTGTGTTTGTTGCTCTTTCACGCAAAAACTACTGAACCGATTGCAATGAAACTTGGTACGCTGGACAACTGGAATAACATATAGGCAATTTTTTCCTACGGGAACCGACCGTTTTTTTCCTACGGGATACGGACTTACGCGGGTGAAACCGCGGGGCGCAGCTAGTCACGATATAAATACGTTATGTGATGATAAGAGTTCAGAACCGCCCATTAACCTTTGCAATAGAGCAGTACATGCGTTAACGTCCTTTAAGGGTAAAGTGTAAGAAAAGGATTGGCCAGGGTAATGAAGGAAAGGATGGGAAGTAACATTTAAATGCTTCTATTTTACGTCATGGAGGTGTGGTACATCCCCTGGTGTGAGCTGCCCCGATTGCTATATAAGCAAGCAAGCTATATAAGCATAAAATTCTATGTTACGTAAATTTGATAAAATGTAATTAATTTCTCTACAAAATGAACATTTTTGTTAACTCGTACTCCAATGTTCTCACATCAATTATCCGAGTTATTATCCATAAGAATTAGGATCCTGTAATCCTTTGTAAATTAAAATAACCAACGAATATATAATACGATTTATCCTGTATTTAAAACACAGTGAGCGCAGTCCCCTCATTGAATTACACACGCTCCGACGTATTTAGGATTAAGTTTTACATTTTGCCTTTAAATTCAAATTCAAACAGTGTTTGTGCCTTTTAATTATCAAATTTACAAGGTCGATTGTACAGGTAATTACAGTAGACACGTACGACAGCAGGTAAACATGATTTTTGAGTCTGAATTTTTTTGTCCTGATTTTGATTAATTATGTCCAAACAAGCAAATAGAAAATACTTGACCAGGCAATCAAGTTTGCTTTTCAACCAATTTAAAAAAGCAGGTTCTCAATAGGCTGTTTTTATACGATTGTTACCTAAGTACTTGTGACTGTGGAACTGGTTTGGATGATTTTTTTTTGAAGTTGTTGTCTCCCGTGTGCTCCCAATTAAATTTTAACTAATCTCGACAAGTTGCAGTTTGGTTTTAAAACCCATCATCTTGATATCCTTTATCGCTAGCGAAACATTCCTTTTATTATTTCAATATTTATTCTTTAAAATCCCATTATACACTAAAACAAAATTAAGGAGTGGGCTCCTCCTTATTACGATATTTATTATTTATTGTAAAATGTACGAAAGCAAACTGTCTTCGCTATGAACACAGACTCTGACAGCTAAATAAAGAAACAGGGAGATAATTATGAACCATCATTTTTGGATCTATGAAACATCTATATTGCATGTACTCTTTTAAAAAAATAATTTACCCACAGAATTGGTCTGGTTGCCTTCTATTCTGCTATAAATATTTAGATAATACGTTAAAAATGGTACTAACTTGTGATATAACTTCGCACTCTCCTAAATAAGGACGTAATAATATTACTCCCTAACGTCTTAACCAAAATTGGAAGTGAAGGCCGTTTCAATACTTTTCAAACATTTTAAAATTTAACGAGGGCACAGAGGTAGGCCGTGCCCTGCTGGGCTAGGAAGAGGAGGGGTGAGGCTTGATGGGGGGGGAGCTATACATTATGCACATAGAAGGTCGCGACCGTTATAATAATTAAAGTTAAAGCAAAATATGTTAATGGCGGCCGCGTAGTTTAATTAATTTCGTTTACTTCACAAAGTTCGCAAATACTTGACCACTGTTGAAATTGTCGGCTCGGAAATGTAAATTAAAGCGCCGTTCAATTTGTAATTAATTTTTATTGCTGAGAAACGAGTGCGACTCTGAAGCTAACCCGTGCCATTGCTTCGAATGTACACGAAACTGTGCTCTGAAGACGCCACCAAAACTCATTGAATTGAGACGAATTTTCGATCTTTTGTTTAAATTCATTCGTCAAATGATATAAACAGCAACTAATTCAAAAACACTGTCTGATTATTCATCTTGACATTTTATAGGTGATGAACTGTAGTCTTATACTTCATTGGGTGGATAAGATTGAAAATTCATCTTGGTTTAATTAAACAAGTGAAATTCTATTTCATTATCATGACTATTTTCAAATAAAATGCATACCTCGTGCTTTATACTTTATTATAACCAAAGTTTTGTGTGTAGCATTTTCAGGATTCAATTCGTCGGTGGTTTATACAAATTCTTATTAAGAGATAAAGGAAGCTGCTGGCACACATCTTGTTTTTTAAATTACTTTTAATATTTTCCAATCCCTACAAAAGGTGAAAAAAATATTTTTTTTTAACTTTTCTATTTAAAATATATGAATGGGCATCTATTTTGATGCCTCGTAAGAAAAACTCCACAAAACGAAAAATAATCTTAGTTTTATAGTTATTTAATGTAGTATTGCGAATTGCATTTATCATAATTTTCGGTGAGTGTTCAAAAATTTATACATGTTGACTTGATAAATATAAGCAATAAGCAAAGCGCTGTCGGGGAAGTGCGCGACACGTGTTAAGTGACATTGCAACATATGTTGCTTGATTAAACACCATCAGATCGATCTTAGGATACCATAACACTAGTTGAATCGGATTATAAAGAACAACAGGGAATGTGAGGTCCTTGTTAGGCCTTATTTCAGTGCATATAGTTCATATTTATTATTTATTGAATCGCTTAAATACTAAAAAGTAGCAGAAGGCGGGGTCGGCGGTCTGCTAATGAGCCCAGCGATAAAGATCTCAGATTCTTGTCTTTTTTCAAACCGTCTACCGAAAGCTATTAATGACGCTCGCTCCTGATGGTAAAATCTTTTAAACTTTAAACGAGCTTTCTGAACAATATTACTTAAGAACTGGAATCAGGAGTTGCCATAATTACACCGTGCGTAATATTGTTCTGAAACAGTGACGGAACGAATTGTGTTTAAAAACAAATATTAATACAATATGCTTATTTCTGGTGCAGTTGCCCACATCCGTAGCATTTTTGTGTTACTTTTGTTTGTAGACTCGGTTTAGTGAAAAAAAATGTAAATTTTAACCCTTTTTATATTATGAGCATTTTTAGTTCTTCTACTACTAGCTTCAAAAACATATTAATAATATTAATATTTAGCGCCAGTTCCAAACAACTTTTCATCATTACTCCTCATCACATTAAACACATTAAATCAGTGCATCCTCATTGAACTGCAGCAGGCCCTGCTGTACCGCAACAACAGCTCATAAAGCTTACAAAACGAATGATTGCACGCCTGTTGAGGAACGCATCTCAACCAGCTCTCCAATAGGCGACGACAGATCAATAGAGTCGTCTAAAACTAGAGACAAGTGTGTGAAGATCGCTCTCCAAATGATTGGTGGAGCGAGAGCTCTCAGCAACTACATTGATTAGACTACACTCTCGGACACTCCCGGCGCCTGATTGCTGCGAGCCGAGAGTGCTGTTGTGGTTATTGAACTTGTTTATGAATTGGTATTCCTCAAGTGTTCTGTACTTTTGGAGAGCAGTGTTTTGCCGTTGATTAATTATTGGTACTTGGTACTTGGTACTTGATACTTTAGTTAAATATGTGGATGTAATATTTGTGGAAGTTTTAACGTAAGTGGCTTTTCTACCCTCTTTGCCTTTTGGAGTCAAGAACAAGGTTGTCACTAACACTATATGCGTGATGCACGTATCTTCCATAAAATATTTTTTTCTTCTAATAAAAAATATCATACGTGTAAACAAAGTTATTAACTATTTTAAAGCTTAAATCCAGCATTAAAGCATTTTTAATTCTTTATCTCTAAAAGCAATAAACATCGAAAAATAGTTGACGATAGCAACTAAAAAGAGCACTAAACGCTCACATTATATAAAACAGTACAAGTGTAGGCGAGGACTCTCCACTCATCCTGCGCGAGAACTCTACACTTATTTATGTAAAACCTTTACTTTATTCGCATTCGTTTATATCAATGTCAACATGCATGAACATTTTTATATTTGTATGCGATTTGGATGATTTTCCATAAATTGTAGTTGCGTATATTGTAATAATATGGATAGACATTTTTGTCTAGCTACATGCAACAAACAATCTTTCTGTTAAAGTTATTTATGCACCATTAACTTTTAAAACTATAATGCTTCACACCTCTTTAAAAAAAATTGTAAAATATAGTATGTCGATCGATGGAGTTACATTAAGTAAAACACAAATTGGAATTCAACGTATCCACTGAAAACCACATGTTATTAAAGGCATGAGATGAACTCAAACTCAAACGTAATATATTCATTCCACTAAACTTCTTAAGGAAGTGCTTTGAGTTATCAAAATATATAATGTAACATTTACCACCGGTTCTCTGTGGTAACTCTTTAAAAACATATAACTTATATAAACTAAATTGTAATTGCTATAAATTGTAAGTTTAAAAATGTCAAAAAATGTATGTATGTATGAAATAAATAAATGAAAATGAAACATATAACTTTACAACACTTGTTTCATACTAATGCCAGAGATACAATTGTCAATTTAGAAAAACAAAGGCAATTGACAAATCTCATATCGCGATCCCCGAGGCACGCAGGGACATTATACCATACACGCGTGACGGGCATCGGTTTGGGACAAATCGTATGGTCAGCGGGGCTGCGGGGGGCGCGGGGGAGTGCACACGTAGCGCGGAGGGAGGGGGGGGGGACTATCACATGAGAACATTTGTCACGTGCAGTTATTACTGAGGCGAGTGTTATGAAGTCGGATGTTTCAATTTGAGTGGCGAAGCGAGATTTGTAATTGATAATGTAGTCCGACGACGTGGGCTTTCTAAGGTCATTTGAAGCTAATTAGAGATACAAGTTGCGCTTTGTTTAATTCATCGTTTGTTAACAATCATACCTGACTGGGCACCCACATCTTAAATCAAAAAGAAACTTTTCCAGATTTTAATTGTTTTAAGTACATCATAATTTTATGCAAAGAAATTAAATAAGAAAAATATAAAAATGTTTTGTTAATTTTTTGATATACCTAGTCTTGCCATAAATATTGTAATAAAGAAAAAAGAAAATTGTTAACTGCAAATAACATTTATTAC